>NC_046004.1:745966-905966 GCF_010909765.2 Amblyraja radiata | reverse complement strand
TGATCAAATATACTTGTACAGTCTCCCTCAATCGCCTCTCATGGCTCCCCAATAGTTTAGAATAGATCCCGTCATGCACTGGGGTGTTATCCACCTTAATATTCTTCAAGAACTTCCGCACCACCGCCTTCTCGATCATAAAATACCATATTTTGTATTTTCTACACTAATATTGCAATCCTCCAACTCCTTCTCCTCGTAGATGCAAAGTACTCCTTCAGTTCCCCACTTACGTCATCTACCTCCACGAATACATTCCACCTTGATCTTTAAATGGTCAAACCTTCCCCCTGCCACCATTTTATTTCCAGAAGAAGTCGTGGGATTTCCCTTAATCTGCCTTGCTTGACATTTAGTGCTTCCTTCTGGTCTCTGTAATTGTCCGCATCAGTTTCCGACTCGTTTTATATTACTCCAAAGCCACGTCATATGCTTCCTTCTGATGTCCTTTCCCTCTGTCACCATTTAGAAATCGTGGACGCATTGGTGATCATTTCCAATGTTCTATAGATTCAGGATCAGGCCCTGTGGATTGGAGGGTAGCTACTGTTATCCCACTTTTTAAGAAAGGCGGGAGAGAGATAACTGGGAATTATAGACCAGTTAGCCTGACATCGGTGGTGTGGAAGATTGCTGGAGTCAATCACGAAAGATGAAATAGCGGCACCTTTGGATAGCAGTAACAAGATCGTTTCGAGACAGCGTGTATTTACGAAGGGGAAATCATGCTTGACTAAACCTCTGGATTTTTTTGAGGATGTAACTAGGAAATATCGACAAAGGAGAGCCAGTGGATGTAATGTACCTGGACTTTTAGAAAGCATTTGATAAGGTCCCATATGGGAGATTGGTGTTCAAAATTAGGGCACATGGTATTGGGGGTAGAGCGCTGACATGGACATCAATTTGATTCGCAGACATGAAACAAAGAGTAGCGATTAACGTGTCATTTTCAGAGGGACCGCATCTAATTACAATACATATTGATGATTTAGATGAAGGTATCACGTAACATTTGCAAATTTACAGATTACGCATATCTTGGTGGCAGTGTTAACTGTGAGGAAGATGCTATGAGGAAGCAGGGTGACTTGGACAGGTTGGGTGAGCGGGCAGATGCATGGCATATGCAGTTTAATATGGATAAATGTGAAGTTATTCACTTTGGTAGCAAATCAGGAAGGCAGATTATTATCCAAATTGTGTCAAATTGGGAAAAGTGGAGGTACAACGGGATCTGGGGGTCCTTGTTCATCAGTCAAAGTAAGCACGCAGGTACAGCAGGCAGTGAAGAAAGCAAATAGTATGTTGGCCTTCATGACAAGAGGAGTTGAGTATATGAGCAAAGAGGTACTTCTGCAGTTGTACAGGGCCCCAGTGAGACGACAACTGGAGTATTGTGTGCGGATTTGGTCTCCAATGTTGAGGAAGGACATTCTTGCTATTGCGGGAGTGTAGCGTTAATTCCCGGGGTGCCGGGACTGTCATATGCTGAGAGAATGGAGCGGCTAGGCTAATTATCTGGAATTTAGAAGGACGAGGGAATCTTCTTGGAACATATAAGATCATTAAGTGTTTGGACACGCTAGAGGTATAAAACATGTTCCCGGTGTTGGGGGAGTCCCGAAACAGGGGCCTCAGTTTAAGGAGTGGGCCATTTAGAACGGAGATGAGGAAACACTTTTTCACACAAAGTGTTTTGACTCTGTTGAATTCTCTGCCTCTGAGGGCGGTGGAAGCCGACTACCTGGATATTTTCAACAGAGCGCTAGATAGGGCGATTGAAGATTGTGGAGTCAGTGGATATGGGAAGGCAGGAACGGGGTACTGATTGTGGATGATCAGCCATGATCACAGTGAATGGAGGTGCTCCCTTGAAGGGCAGAATGTCTTACTCCTGCACCTATGGACTATTGTATATTGTCTATTGTCCACCCTATTCGTCATACACTGACCGTTTCGAGTGCCATCCTTAGCTCTCCTCTTCACTGGAAGATGCTGATGCTGCACTTTGATCAGAAGGCCTTTTGATTCGGACATGTCATCGATGGACCTATTCCCCAAGAAAGCACTTTCCTCTAACATCCAAACCTATTCCTGTTCAAAACACACCTCCGCACTTGTCCCGCGCATCTGCTTTTATCGTGAAACTTAGCCATTCCTCACCCAAGAACGGATTATCTGCAATGTGATTCGAAAAGAACTCTGGCAGGTTTGCAGATGAAGTGATTCTAAAACAATGCAGATTTTCACTCGATGTCAATGCAAATATTAATCAAAGTTAATCGTTCTATTTCACTAGAGCGTACATTTAAACCGATAAATTTACATATTGGATCGAGGGTAAATGATGCAGACGCCGGTTGTAGAGAACCATTAGGCACCGAGACGCGACGGCCGTATTTTCCGTTCAGCCAGAGTAAATGCAGACACAAGGAATTTCGTATCGGTACAAATACCAGAGATGAAAAGAGAAAACAGCGTGAGAGAAGGAGCTAAGAATACAGGACGCGTAAAATATGAAGTCAGAGGAACCAATATCGGTGGAAAGGAGAATGGAGCATCTGCAGATACTGGTTTACACAGAAGGTAGACGCAAAATGCTATATAACTCAGCGGGAAATGCAGTATCTCTGAATGTGATGGGTGACGTTTCCGGTCGAGACCATTCTTCGCACTAAACGTCATTGGAGAGGCAGACACAGAGATAAGGAAGTGTCAGGTGTGATCATTGTTACTTAGGAGAAGGTGACAAAAAAAGCAAACAGAGATGATGTAATCGGGGAGAGTCAAACTGGTCGGAGAACCGGGAAGGCGGAGGGATGGAGAGGGTACAGATTTGAAGGTGGGAGGAAATTAATGTGCGTTCACGTTGCACACAACAAAGAGTGGAGGGGGCATGTAGATTGTATGGATTTGTAGAACCTATGGATTTGAATCATAAAGTATGTGCCGGATATTAATGATTGAAGAAAAAAGAGGTCACCTACGAGCTAGTCTTCAATGTCGAGCGCGCGACATAAGAAATATTTTGGGGATAGCAACTAACAATACATTGGACATTGGTATAAAATGTAATTCCACGAAGAGTCCTGCCCAAGATGCCCGCTCTGGGTGCAACCAAATTTACGGAATAGCGCGGTCATGTGAAGGAATAGATTAAGGGCTCCAGTACTAGGCAACTGCCGCGCGGGTGTCACGAGTTTAACAATAATACGCTGTAAATTTATAAGCGCGTTCGTCACCTCCAGCCTGATCTTCCTCTGTGTCATCCCGTAGATACACGTGTTGGCGCAGGAGCTGATGTGCATGAGCAAGCTCCCAACTTCATTGCCGATGTAAGATGTGCATGAGTGATCCCCGCCCGCGAAATTCACAGTGACCTGAGTGCAGACGAAGGTTACAGCTACCGTTGTCCACAGCAGAATGAAGGCGCCGGACACGATGAACAGTAAAAAGATGGACTTCCGCCGATTCTCCGTCTCAGTATCCTGACTATCAACTGCCTTCAGGCGACGACGGACTCTGTTGGCCGCTATGATGTTCCTGACCGTCAGTCCGTTGAACAATAGAATTATTATGAAGGGTAGTAAGGGGAGAGAGATTGAACACATCCACGAACAAAACAACCACCAAGTGGAAATGAAGTAGGCGCGTTTGTGTAGAACCACCAATTCACATTGTCCACGGTTAAACGTGGCACGTACATGAAATGGAAGGGGATATACTTTATGCAGCCCGTGACGGCCGTCCTATCCGTGCAATATGTGAGTCTCAGCTTCGGGCAGCAAATGCTGACAAAACGGTCAAATGTGAAGGACATGGTAAACCGCTGCCGTCAGTATGTTTGCAGGAGAAATAATAAAGTACAGCGAAATTAATATTTAAATGGACACTGGTGTTACGGAGTTATGGTTACTGTTCGATCTTACTAGTCTTGCGATCAACGGGATTAATCAGAAAAAACATTCAGAGCAATAACTTTGCAACTATACATGGCGTTCACGAGCAATACCATGTATATTCCAAAAATTCATTCTTAAAAATAGTTGCTGTCTTTCGCAAACTCCCAAAGCGCTCGAGGATATCTGATTAAAGATCATCAATTTGAACTTTCGACTGTTATTTTTTACCCCAGAACAAATGAAAAAATATACAGAACATCCTGGATGTACGCAGAGAGTAAGCTGGAAGCTACTTAAAGTTCAGGGGTTCGGTCCAAGGATCATCAGCTGGATTGGCGGTGCGCATCAGAGAAAAATGGGTGGGGTAGACACAAAAATCTGGAGTAACTCAGCGAAACATGCAGCATTTCGATCCGATGTGTTACTCCAGCATGTTGTGTCTATCTTTGGTTTAAACCAGCTTCTGCAGTTCCTTCACACACATATAATGGCGATGTTACAAAACCTATCATCAGCGGCGCAGTAGATCTGCCACTGCCGGTGCGTGCGATTCCGGAGCCTTTGTGCGCGGGGGGGGGGGGGGGAAGGGGGGTCGGATGAAAATGCAGGTTTGCATTGGTTGTCGGAAAAGGATGTCCTCGGGCTGCTAGAAAAGGGATAGAGAGGGATATCTTCGGGCTACTGATGAAGAAAAACCGTTCGGTCTTCCGGTCATGGATTTAAAAAAAATATTAGACGATTTAATCGCAGAAATTAAATTTTAACTCGACTAAAAACGCATTTAACGCCTTCAACATCACGGATCGCAATATCAGGACAAAAAAAAAGGTATGTCGTTTATTTAAAATATTAGTTTGCTTCTTGATGTGGCTTCATTTTAATCTCATGATGCGAAAATGTTATTTAGGCCCACATACGAATCGACCGTGTCTTGCCTGCCGATGTGGGTTTAAATTTACGGCCACGTCAACATTCCAATCTATCACATTCAAGAAACATCCACTCTCAAGATAATCAACAACAAAAACATTTGCACAATCATGTCATAAGAATATCTAAATCATCTACATTTTGTGTTATTGTATATCCATGATCAATATTTTTAATCTAAATATCCAGCGTACAGTTTTAGTTAGATGTGTTGTGAAAAAAATAATAGAAACATAGAAAATAGGTGCAGGAGAAGGCCATTCGGCCCTTCGAGCTTGCACCGCCAATCAATATCACGATGGCTAATATCCAACTCAGTATCCTGTGCCTGCCTTCTCTCTATACCCCCTGATCCATTTAGCCACAAGGGCCACGTCTAACTCCCTCTTAAATATAGCCAATGGACTGGCCTCAACTACCTTCTGTGGCAGAGAATTCCAGAGATTCACCACTCTCTGTGTGAAAAATGTTTTCCTCATCTCGGTCCTAAAAGATTTCCCCCTTATCCTTAAACTGTGACCCCTTGTTCTGGACTTCCCCAACATCGGGAACAATCTTCCTGCATCTGGCCTGTCCAATCCCTTAATAATTTTGTAAGATTCTATAAGATCCCCCCTCAATCTTCTAAATTCTAGCGAGTACAAACCGAATCTATCCAGTCTTTATTCATATGAAAGTCCAGAGATCCCAGGAATCAGTCTGGTGAACCTTCTCTGTACTCCCTCTATGGCAAGAATGTCTTTCCTCAGATTAGGAGACCAAAACTGTACGCAATACTCCAGATGTGGTCTCACCAGAACCCTGTAAGACTGCAGTAGAACCTCCCTGCTCCTATACTCAAATCCTTTTGCTATGAATGCTAACATATCATTCGCCTTCTTCACTGCCTGCCGCACCTGCATGCCTACTTTTAATGAATGGTGTACCATGATTCCCATGTCTCTTTGCATCTCCCCCTTTCCTAATTGACCACCATTCAGATAAAAGTCTACCTTCCTGTTTTTGCTACCAAAGTGGATAACCTCACATTTATCCACATTATACTGCATCTGCCATGCATTTGCCCACTCAGCCAGCCTATCCAAGTCACCTTGCAGCCTCCTAGAATCATCCACACAGCTAACACTGCCCCCCAGCTTCGTGTCATCGGCAAATTTGGAGATGCTGCATTCAATTCCCTCGTCCAAATCATTAATATATATCGTAAATAGCTGGGGTCCCAGCACTGAGCCTTGCGGTACCCCACTAGTCACTGCCTGCCATTGTGAAAATGACCCGTTTACTCCTACTCTTTGCTTCCTGTCTGCCAGCCAGTTCTCTGTCCACATCAATATTGAACCCCCAATACCGTGTGCTTTAAGTTTGTATACTAATCTCTTATGTGGAACATTGTCGAAAGCCTTCTGAAAGTCCAGATATAACACATCCACTGGTTCTCCTTTATCCACTCAGCCAGCCTATCCAAGTCACCTTGCAGCCTCCTAGAATCCTCCACACAGCTAACACTGCCCCCCAGCTTCGTGTCGTCGGCAAATTTGGAGATGCTGCATTCAATTCCCTCGTCCAAATCATTAATTTATATCGTAAATAGCTGGGGTCCCAGCACTGAGCCTTGCGGTACCCCACTAGTCACTAGTCACTAGTTACATCCTCGAAAAATTCTATAAGATTCGTCAGATATGATTAGGGGAGAATACGTGTTCGGCACGGACTAGAAGGGTCGAGATGGCCTGTTTCCGTGCTGTAATTGTTATATGGCTATATAGTTATAAAGTGTTTCATATTTGTTTCAGAATGCTTCAATCTATAATAATTGAAAATGTCATTTAATCTCTCTTAATTTTTAAGAAAGTTATGGGCTTTTCACTGTCCTCCGTCACAGATTTTGTGTTAAGAATGGAAAAACAACAGGGAACAAGATGCTAATTTCCGAGTATGAGAATGACCATAACTTTTAAAATACTGAAGTGAATTAGGTCTCAAATTAAAGTTATCTTAATGCTTTATCTGATGGGACGAAGTACAGGCCTGATTTTTGAAATCTCAAAATGTTGTAACAGTCCTATTATAATTGATGATGTCTGGCGTGAAACATTGACGTCGTTAGGCTAAGCAAAGACGCTGCTTCTGTTTACCAATATATTCTGATTTGATTTCTGATCTGGAGCATTTGCGCGCTGATTCCCCTTTTGGTTTGAACACGTATCAAAATGTAAAGCAAAGTGAAAACTACGGGATCTGTATATTTGATTTTGGATCAAATAGTGCTGCGGATACATATCTATTCGGGATTCATCGACGCGGGGAGACGAGATTCAATGCTTCAATATAACTCGTTTCATCATGTAGGGTCGGGGGCGGTATCGGAGAGAACAACTGCTGGGACAAGCGTCAAGGGAGGTCGAAAATACGAGGGTGGATGTAATGGTGAGCAAAAGGATGAAGATTTATATTTGGCTGGTAGGCAGTCTGGGAAGTAAGTACTCAGAAGCTGGGGAATTAATATTATCATTCATTTCCCTCTATTACGCCGCTTATGATCCTTTCATCCCCAATCCCCCGGTATCAATATCAACTGCGTCCTTCGACCTCCCTTCCATCCCTCGCCGCATCCCCTGTCCACATGTTAAATCAGATTCTAATATAATTCAGGAGACGAAAAGGACGGTAGATATTTTGATGCCTCCATGGAACGCGAAATGCTCTTTTAATACAACGGGTCAGGCAGCATCCCTGGGAGTCATCGGTATGATAGTTTTAAGTTCGTCGAATACAGTAGTGGAGTAACCCAGCGTCCAAAAGGTCAGATGAAATGTTCAGACCCAAAACGACGACTATCGGCAGAAAGTGTTAGAGCCCACCCAGAAACATATGGGTATAATACTAAAAATACAGTTAATAAAATCTCCTTATATGCAGATGATGTATTACTATATATTACAAATCCAGAAACTAACATCCCAAACTTGTTAAATCTTATAACTCAATTAGGCTTATTTTCGGGATATAGAATTAACTGGAATAAAAGTGATATCATGCCAATGACGGAACTTAACTTGTATATATCGCAACAATCTCCCTTTAAAATAGTCAATGAAAAAATTAAATAGCTAGGAATTGATGTGATAAATGATTTATCATTTAAACTATTTTTTCCGCCTTTACTTAATAAACTACATAAGAATATTCAATATTGGAAAACACTTCCCATCTCAATGCTCGGTAGAATCAATGCCATACAAATGATTTTTCTCCCGCAATTACTACACCGTTTCCAATCAATCCCGATATATCCCCCCATTTAAAAAAAAAGTTGATTCTATTGTCACAAGTTTTATTTGGGTGTCTAAGAACCATAGAATAAGTAAAAACATTTATGCAAATACAAGATGAAAGGAGGATTAGTTTTACCCATTTTTTTATTTTACTTTTGGGCAGAGAATATTAAAAATATGAACTTTTGGTTGGAAGATATGGATCAGCAACCAGACTGGTTAAAGATGGAAAATGAGGATTGCCTGCATTTTGAAATTGGCCCGATGCTGTTAGCTCCCACAAAACGGTATAAAACAACTTGTAATGACAACCCTATAATATACAGTGGGAAACGAATTTGGAAACAATTAAAAAATGCGTTAAAATTGGATAATTTCTCACTTTCTCTTCCCATTTGTAAATAATCCTTCATTTAAACCTTCTGTGTTGGATAAAGGTTTTGAACAATGGAAAAATACGGAATTAAAAATGTGTGATATCTTTATAGAAACGGTGTTTTCCTTTCATTTCTGGAGTTTCAACAGAATTATGGATTACATTCAAATATTTTTTTAGAATTTATTTATTTAATTACTAGAATGTTGCCTGGGTTTCAGCAACTAAGTTACAGAGAAAGGTTGAACAAGTTAGGGCTTTATTCTTTGGAGCGCAGAAGGTTAAGGGGGGACTTGATAGAGGTCTTTAAAATGATGAGAGGGATAGACAGAGTTGATGTGGATAAGCTTTTCCCTCTGAGAGTAGGGAAGATTCAAACAAGGGGACATGACTTGAGAATTAAGGGACAGAAGTTTAGGGGTAACATGAGGGGGGACTTCTTTACTCAGAGAGTGGTGGCTGTGTGGAATGAGCTTCCAGTGAAGGTGGTGGAGGCAGGTTCGTTTTTATCATTTAAAAATAAATTGGATAGTTATATGGACGGGAAAGGAATGGAGGGTTATGGTCTGAGCGCAGGTATATGGGACTAGAGGCGAATACGTGTTCGGCACGGACTAGAACGGGCGAGATGGCCTGTTTCCGTGCTGTAATTGTTATATGATTATATGGTTATATGATATTTACAGCTTAAAGTTTATGTTAAATCACATACAGAAGACTATAGAACTGGAGAGCCAGATATTCTTGATGAATGTTTGAATAAACATCCTAATACAGTTAAATTCATATCTTACATTTATAATACTCTTTTAGATAGTGAGATCCCGTCGTCGGAATTATATTGACAAGCATGGGGAAATGAATTAGCTCAATCTATTACGAAATATATTTGGGATGAAAGTCTACAACACATACATCAATGCTCGTTAAATGTCAGGCATTCTTTAATACAATTTAAAGTATTACATAGACTGCATTCTTCCGAACCAAAACTAAATAGAATTTTTCCTAATATCTCCCCTATATGTAACAAATGTCAATATTCAGTGGCTGATTTAACCCATACTTTTGTAAATTGTATAAAAATTAAAGACAATCAGGACGGATATTTTTAAAATTATTTCCGAATTTGTTAATATTCAATTGGACCCTGATTCCAAATTAATGAAATTGGGAATATCAGAACAATGCGTAAAACTTATAACAAGCCAAATACATTTCCTTGATTATACTATAATAATTGTGAAAAAAGTATTATTAAAATTTTGGAAAAACCCAACAATTAAAATGTGGATTATGGAGATGTCGGAGACCTTACATTTGAAAAACAAATAGACTTGTCTTAATTCACAAACCAGAATTATTTACTAGAATATGGTCTCCATTTATAAATTATTTGAAGGGGTAGAATGGTCCAGCACGGAAGCCTGACTGAAAGTTGAATCCAGGATTAGATGAATAGTTACATTTTTTTAACCTACGGACCCATCTCCTAAGATGTATTATTTATATTGATAGTTTACTCTATTTTTTTTATATGTTCTTGTTTTCTTTCCTCTCTATGAATACAAATAAACATTAGAAGCAGTGTTAATACGTAATTGATCAACGAGGACACCAGCTATTATGATAGCTGGGACCCCGGGAACCTCGATATTAATAATATGTAATCGTTAAACAAATTATTATTGGTTTGGATTACGATATGCATCGCTTCTAATAAAAATATTATATAAAAAAAACAAAAACAACGTCTATCCATGTCCTCCAGAGATGCTGCGTGATCCTCTGAGTTACTCCAGCAATGCCTTCCAACATAATGTTCTTCCTCTCATTGTAAACCCCTCTTTCTGCTTATATCCTGCAATTCCTATTTCCTCCTCCAGCGTCGCTGTCCCGAGCTCACCGTTCAATTTCCATTCTGGTCTGGGATCATCGGTTTAATCATTGAAATAATGAAACAGTTGAGTTTATGAAAACTGTTTCATTGTTTCCCTGAATAAACCGATGATCTGGAAAGTCAGGTTCCAGTTTACCACAACCCATATCCCCCCGCCCACCAATTTACAACGATGCTTTAAAATCTCGTCTTATCTACGCTTTAGAGGTCTGCCCGATGTTTCTACTAAACTGTTCCATATCTATCCATTTATGCTTGGTGGTGCTACGGCCATGCGTATGCAGATGATTTCGCTTTCTTCATAGCACAGCGGGTTACTGCTAAGTGCAGGACATCGCGCAAAAGGGCTGCGAAAGCAATCGTGGTCTGTCACGATGAATCAGACCAACACCACATTAAGCGACTGAAATACAGCTTACCGGGGATACCAATCACCGCCAGGGTCGGATAGATGATTTCATTGACGTACAGAATTGGAGCACGTCCCATTCTGGAAGAGTTCCTGTGACGGCGTTATGTTCGGGCGGACAATGAGCAAATAGCGCGGTTCAGATGCTCATTAATACTCGCGCCAACTCTCCAGTGAGAGGGGAGTGGCGGATCCCAGGTGTTATTGACAGTCTCTTGAACAAACACATTTATTTCCGTACTGTGAAATAATATCACTTATCCCTTGGTGGAGGAATGCTTTATGCAAAATCATATGTATGAGGCCGCGGACATATTACCGACCCTTTAGCTGAATCTATTGTGCAACCGAGCAAGGCATCGGTTGGTTTGTTTTTGGAGTGTATTAGCAGAACTAACTCGGAAATATTTACCGCTATTGATCACAATTATAGGCATATGGAAGGGAAGGATCATGACACCACGATTTGCTTAGTTCAAATTCAAAGGTCAATTATTCAGTTAAACAACTTGTAAAACTCATGTGGTGGAGTTGAAGCCGATCAAATCCAAAGCCCTTTCGGACACGACAGTATATTCATCTGGGCATCATCGCCGTTGTACTCTTCTCGTTAAGTGTAGTTCTGCTTTACGTGCCGATGATTCATTATATTTCAAACGCAAAAAGTAAAAACACCCGGCATGTGTTGATAGTTTGATTATGTTTGACATAAACATCACAGAATGTCCCGAATTCTTCATCAGATCGGGTGACACGTGTAGAGTGTAATAAGATTTCAACTTGAAATAAATTACCCTGTAGTAGGTGCCTGTGGAAGGTTCCCGAACTGAAACGTCATCTGACTATTCCCAACACGTTTTATTAGGGCCCTGAGATGGTTTTTTCGAGGATGGATTTGTAGTGGAGCAAACAGAGATTAGGTAATTATGAATATGTGTAATGAACTGGTTGCGATCATCATATGATAATATTCAATCTGCAATTTGAGAGGGAGAAGATGAAATCGGAGCGATTGGTATTACACTGGACATGAAGTATTAGCTGGCCAAATTTGAATGGAAAGGGATCCGAGGAGGAACCCATGTGGAATAGAAATGTAGTAATTTCTGGGAATATAACGAAAGGATCTTTACAGCCCAAAGAGGAAGAACGATTCTAGAGGCAGAATGAAGCGATCGTAGCTGACAAGATAACTCAAATCCGGCACTAAAATAAAAGAGGGCAAAAACATTGCAAAGATGAGCGTGAAAGTAGAGAATTTGATTTTTTTTTAAATAAACAACAAAGTAACTAAAAAAGGAAATATGGAGAAAAATATGAAATTCGAAGATAAGGCGCCAATTATATAAAAGAGGATAGCACGAGATGTTCAAATATATAAATAATGAGAAAGAGGTCAGGGTGGACGTTGGACCGCTGGAAAATGATGCTGGAGAAGTGTGAACGCAGCAATGACAGAGGAATTGAATACCCTTTTTGCATCACAGTAGAAATCACCAGCAACGTGCCTGAAATTGAAGGGAGTCAGGGGATGGAAGTTAGTAGAATGGCTAATACTAAGGAGATGGTGCTCGGGAAACTGAAAGGTCTGAAGGTGAATATGTCACCTGGACCTGATGGACTGCAATCTATGGTTCTGAAAGAGATGGCCGCATGGATTGCGATGTGATGCGCAGTGATCTTTCAAGAATCGCTAGTTAAACGGCTTGCAGAAGATTGGAAATATGCTGCTCAAGAAGGGAGCAAACAGGAAGAGTAGAAAACACAGCCTGACTTCAATGGTTGATACGATTTTAGATCAACCTAAAGGATGCTGTGTATGAGTACCTAGAATAATGATAAGATAGGTCAAAGGCAGCATGGTCTGACGAATCTGTCGGAATTCTTTGAGGATGTAAATTCCAGAACAGACAAAGGAGAGTCTGCGAATGTTGTTTACCTAGATTTCCATGAAGCCGTTGATAAGATGCCACACGCGAGGCTGTTAAAAAAGATGAAATCTTAATGTATCAAAGGGAAGATACTAGCATGAGTCAGCAGGTTGGCTCGATGGCAGAAGGCATAGATTTGCCATAAAGGGAACTTGTTCTGGTTGGCTGCCAGTGACTCGTGGAGTTCTGCAGGAGTCGGTGCTGGGGCCGCTACTCCACGTTGTATATCAATGATTTGGATGAGGGAATTGAAGGCTTTGTGGCTAAGTTTGCACATGATACAAAGATATGTGCAGGGGCATGTCGTGTAGAGTAAGCAGGTACTTTATTGATGCACGTGGGCAGGTTGGGCGAGTAGACAGAGGCATGCAAGATGCAATACAACGTAGCAAGTGTGGAGGCATGCACTTTGGAAGTAGAAATACAGACATAGACTATTTTCTAAATGGGAAGATATTTCGAAAAGTGGAGGCGTAATGGGACTTGAAAATGCCCGTGCATGATTCCCAAAAAGTTAATTTGCAAGTCGAAACTGTAGTAACGAAGGAAAACACAACGAGAGCATTTATTTCGAGAGGATTAGAATAAAAAAACATAGGGGACATGGTCAGGCTTTATACGGCGCTCGTCAGACCGCATTTAGAGTATTGTGAGGAATGTTGGGCCACATATCAGTGAAACTGTGTGCTGGCGCTGGAGACGGTCCGGACGAGCATCATGAGAATGATTCCAGGAATTAGAATGATCCCAGTAATTAATGGATTAACATATGATGAGTGTTTGACGACACTGGACGTCTACTCGCTGTAGATTAGAAGGATGGGGGGTGGGGGGGGTCCCTTCGGGGGACCTCATTGAAACTTACCGAACAGTGACACGCCTGGATAAAGGGGATGTGGATAGGAATGTTAATTCCCGGGATGGCGGGACAGTTATTTGCTGAGGGAATGTAGCGGCGGGGCTTGTATATTCTGAAATTTAGAAGGAAGAGGGGCGATCTTATTGAAACCTATAAGATTATTAAGTGTTTGGATACGCTAGAGGCAGGAAACGTGTTCCCAATGTTAGGGCAGTCCAGACCCAGGGGCCACAGTTTATGAATAAGAGGTAACTCATTTTGAACGGAGATGAACACGCACAAAGAGTTGTGAGCCTGTGGAATTCTCTGCATCAGAAGGCGGTGGAGGCCGGTTCTCTGGAAACTTTCAAGAGAGAGCTAGATAGGGCTCTTGAAGACGGCGGAGTGAGCGTGTATGGGGGAGAAGGCAGGAATGGGGTACTGTTTGTGGGTGATCAGCCATGATCACATTGTATGGCGGAGCAAGCTCGAAGGGCCGAATGACCTGCTCCCGCATCTATTGTCTATTGTCTATTGACTATTGTCTATTGTTTCAACAAGTGCGAGAGGCCAGAAACAGATGTTATAGCCTCATAATAAAATGACGTTCCTTTATGAAGAAGCTGAGGAGGAATTTCTTCAGCGGAGGGTGGTGAATCCATGGAATGCATTGCCACAGAAGGCTGCGGAGGCCAAGTCAATCGACATTTTTAAGGCAGAGATGGATAGATTATTGGTTTCTACGGGGTTATGTGGAGAATGCAGGAGAATGGAGTTATGGTGGGAAGATTGATCAGACATGATCGAATGTCGGAGTAGACGTGATGGGCTGAATGGCCCAATTCTGCTCTATCACTTCTGAACATGAATGTACAGAGAAGCAGCCGGAGCCGCTGTATTCGTCTAGCAGTTTGTTCTTTTGCTCAAGATCACAACATCTGTATTTTCCTGTCTTAAGCGTTTCACGTTAATGACGTCACATCTTCTTCCTTCGAATGGCGTGCACAACCTAAAGGTGCAGGACAACTTGTTCTATTTGATCTTATTTGATTTAGCACACCGGGTTAATTGCATTCGTCGAAACAGGACGGACCACGTGAAGGTTGCAATCTTCCACCGCACCTTACATCAGAACATCCAACTGTGATACGAGGCCTACAGGAAGCAGTGAAGATAATGCCACCAAATACACACATACAACTCTGGCGACGCTGTGAGCGCGTTGTTACCATTTGTAAGAAGGTGCAAGAGCTTGTTCTTCAAAGCGTTACCATCACGTTGAACAAGGGGTTCTTCCAATCAACCATTTGGATTTTGTACCATGTTTTAAACGTTTTCGAGAAGGAGGAAAGTTAGCTGGGGATTTTCAGTAGGGATGAGGAGCAATGTCATTGCTGCTATGCGGGGACATCTTTGAAGGCTAATCCAACCGAGCCGTATGGCTCGAACACAAGAAAAGAAAATCACATTAACTACAGATGGAGTTACGTTATAGGCTTCCTGGAAATATGCGGGCAGATCACGGAAAGAGTTTCACTTAGAAGGGCTATTGTAATTGGTGATTTTAACATTGGCAATATTGACTGGAACTCACTTATAGAGTGAAGCTCAGATTGCACACAATTTGTTAGATGCCTTTCTAATGATTCTTGAAATAATATGTAAACAGCCAAACGAGGGATAGGGCAGCACTAAAATATATTAGTAATAAGTCTGATCTTGTGATCAAATTTCAATGGATTTGCGTATTGCGGACAATTATCATAATTTGATACGTAATAAAATGAATCTGGATAAAACCTATCGTGGTGAAACGGTGATCACATTATTATCAGCCATGAACTGGAGAAATTAGGTTTAGATGTAGTTTAGTTTAGAGATACAGCACAGAAACAGGCCCTTCAGCACACCGACGCCGCACTGACCAGCGATCCCACACATTAACAATATTCGGGATAATATTCGGGATAATGTACACGTGTACCAAGCCAATCAACCGGCAAAACTGTACGCTTTTGGAGCGTGGGAGGAAACCGAAGTTCTCCGAGAAGCGGTGACGGGGAAAACGTACAAACCTCGTACAGACAGCACCAGTGTTCGGGATCGAACCCGAGACTCCTGCGTGGGAAGGGCTGTGAGGCAGCAACTCTACCGCTGCAACACCGGTTGAACTGGCCTTTTCAGTGCATCCTCGTCTGATTGGTGGGAATCATTTGAAAGCCAGATAATTAGAGTTAAGAAACAAGTTGGAATGAGGACACGATTGCAATATTGTAAACCTTGGATGGTAAGAAGTATTGTAACCTTAATCAACAATGAAGCATATGTAAAGTTAGGAAAGGTAAGCAGCCGAATATAAAGAAAGAATTTAAACAAAAAAGCCATGGACGTTTCCAGGCAAGTATAATGAAGGAGAAGTCCAAGGCATTTTATGCATATAGTATAAGCAAGAGGATGAAATGTTAATTGCTAAATGGAATGGTTACAAAGTGAATGGAGGAGAGTTTTAATTAGATTTTCCAGTACAGTTCTCCTTTAGGTACCTGGATGCGCGCCTTGGGGAGGCGGTAGCTGTAGATCCGATGGCTACATTCAGGAGGAATTTAGCCGCACATGAACAGGCATACAATGGAGGTGCACACATCGTATGCACGCAGATAAGATCATAGGTGTTGGCAACATGATCGGCGCAGACATGGTGGGCGGTATTTCTTCCAATCCTGAACTGTTCTTTATTTTAGGTTCACGCTGGGCCAACTAACCGAAGGACTTCAGGGGAGCTTCTGTCTGTGGCATGAATGTAAACCAGACCAAGGACGTTCAGACAGATGTGGGGAAAAACATGCACAGATTTTGAATTGCACGGACAAGGCCACGAATGGAACATGAGGCGGGAGAACCGAGTTGGAGTTTGCAAGGGGGAGGACGGCGATGGTGCTTCAGGGATGAAATGTCACTATGTTCGATAATCCAGATCAAATAGACCTGCGAAGATTAAATTGGTGTTTAATGGCCAATAGGCGCACCATTTCGAGTCGCCTTTTAAAGTATTTTGACGACCCGTGCGTGTTGACCTGGATCGTATGTTGGTGGTCTGAGGAAATGGGAGTCTCTCCCGCTGTTGATGCCGCAGATGCACCAAAGA
This sequence comes from Amblyraja radiata, assembly GCF_010909765.2. Taxonomy (NCBI): domain Eukaryota; kingdom Metazoa; phylum Chordata; class Chondrichthyes; order Rajiformes; family Rajidae; genus Amblyraja; species Amblyraja radiata. The sequence continues at coordinate 889,257 of NC_046004.1, read as the reverse complement.
GCACACGACGAGCAGACAGTTCATCAACGTATGACTGAACCAATGAAGCAAACTCTGACACGTTATCTACTCGAATTAACATGGAAACGATTGAACGGGTTAAAGTAAGAATATATCCCTAAGCTGCCCGCCAATGGTGGACTTGGCACCCACGCTCCCTCTTGAGAGAAAGGATAGAGCGTGGTCTTCGGACATGAAAACAGGGAGAGAAATGTCGGAGAGTGTCGACGAGCGCTACAGACTCGAGGGGGAGGAGAGGGTGTCGGGTTAGAGGGTCTAAGTGAACGTTAGTCTCTGGCGGCTCCCACTCTGTTCGAATAGCCGATACTTTTCACCAACTCATTTCAGATGATTTTCTCAATAAGTTGTTGGTAGATGGAATGTTTGACTTCAATCTGTGCATCCTGATGTCGGCCTGCATTGTGCTAGTGCTGGTGACTGAGAACTGACTGCAAGACTCCTGCAGTCCATATAACTATATAACCATATAACAATTACAGCACGGAAACAGGCCATCTCGACCCTTCTAGTCCGTGCCGGACACGTATTCTCCCCTAGTCCCATATACCTGCGCTCAGAACATAACCCTCCATTCCTTTCCCGTCCATATAACTATCCAATTTATTTGTAAATGATAAAAACGAACCTGCCTCCACCACCTTCACTGGGAGCTCATTCCCCACAGCCACCACTCTCTGAGTAAAAAAGTTCCCCCTCATGTTACCCCTAAACGTCTGTCCCTTAATTCTCAAGTCATGTCCCCTTGTTTGAATCTTCCCTACTCTCAGTGGGAAAAGCTTATCCACGTCAACTCTGTCTATCCCTCTCATCATTTTACAGACCTCTATCAAGTCCCCCCTTAACCTACTGCGCTCCAAAGAATAAAGCCCTAACTTGTTCAACCTTTCTCTATAACTTAGTTGCTGAAACCCAGGCAACATTCTAATAAATCTCCTCTGTACTCTCTCTATTTTGTTGACATCCTTCCTATAATTAGGCGACCAAAATTGTGCCCCATACTCCAGAATTGGCCTCACTAATGCCTCACCAATGCCTTGTACAATTTTAACATTACATCCCAACTTCTATACTCAATGCTCTGATTTATAAAGGCCAGCACACCAAAAGCTTTCTTTACCACCCTATCTACATGAGGTTCCACTTTCAGGGGACTGTGCACAGTTATTCCCAGATCCCTCTGTTCACCTGCATTCTTCAATTCCCTACCATTTATCATGTACGTCCTATTTTCATTTGTCCTGCCAAAATGTAGCACCTCACACTTATCAGCATTAAACTCCATCTGCCATCTTTCAGCCCACTCTTCCAACTGGCATAAATCTCTCTGTAGACTTTGAAAATCTACTTCATTATCCACAACCCCACCTATCTTAGTATCATCTGCATACTTACTGATCCAATTTACCACACCATCATCCAGATCATTGATGTACATGACAAACAACAGTGGACCCAACACAGATCCCTGTGGCACCCCACTAGTCACTGGCCTTCAACCTGACAAACAACCATCCACCATTACTCTCTGGCATCTCCCATTCAGCCACTGTTGAATCCATCTTGCTACTCCACTATTAACACCCAACCATTGAACCTTCTTAACCAACCTTCCATGAGGAACCTTGCCAAAGGCCTTACTGAAGTCCATATATACAACATCCACTGCTTTACCCTCATAAATTTCCCGAGTAACCTCTTCAAAAAATTCAAGAAGATTAGTCAAACATGACCTTCCAGGCACAAATCCATGTTGACTGGTCCTAATCAAACCCTGTTTATCCTGATGCTTATATATATTATCTCTAAGTATCCTTTCCATTAATTTTCCCACCACTGACGTCAAACTAACAGGTCTATAATTGCTAGGTTTACTCTTAGACCCCTTTTTAAACAATGGAACAACATGCGCAGTACGCCAATCCCCGGCACTATTCCCGTTTCTAATGACATTTGAAATATTTCTGTCATAGCCCCTGCTATTTCTACACTAACTTCCCTCAATGTCCTAGGGAATATCCTGTCCGGACCTGGAGACTTATCCACTTTTATATTTCTCAAAAGTGTCAGTACTTCCTCATCTTTGAATCTCATAGTTTCCATAGCTACTCTACTTGTTTCCCTTACCTCACATAATTCAATATCCTTCTCCTTGGTGAATACCGCAGAAATGAAATTGTTCAATATCTCCCCCATCTCTTTTGGCTCTGCAGATAGCTGTCCACTCTGACTCTCTAATGGACCAATTTTATCCCTCGTTATCCTTTTGCTATTAATATAGCTGTAGAGACCCTTTGGGGTTACTTTCACCTTACTTGCCAAAGCAACCTCATATCTTCTTTTAGCTTTTCTAATTTCTTTCTTAAGATTCTTTTTACATTCTTTATACTCCTCAAGCACCTCATTTACTCCATGCTGCCTATAATTATTGTAGATCTCCCTCTTTTACCGAACCAAGTGTCCAATTTCCCTTGAAAACCATGGCTCTTTCCGATTTTTACTATTTCCTTTCAACCGAACAGGGACATAAAGATTCTGTACTCCATTTCTCTTCCACATCTTTCCCATAAAACAAAATGTCCCAATTTACTCCTTTTAAATCCTTTCGCATCTACTCAAAGTTAGCCTTTCTCCAATCAAAAATCTCAACCCTAGGTCCAGTTCTGACCCTCTCCATAATTATATTGAAACTAATGGTATTGTGATCACTGGTCCCGAACTGTTCCCCAACGTATACCTCTGCCACCTGACCCGTCTCATTTCCTAACAGGAGGTCCAGCACCGCCCCTTCTCTAGTAGGTACTTCTATGTATTGCTGCAAAAAAACTATCCTGCACACATTTTACAAACTCCAACCTATCCAGCCCATTTACAGAATGTGTTTCCCAGTCTATGTGTGGAAAATTGAAATCTCCCTCAATCACTACCTTGTGCTTACTACTAATATCTGCAATCTCCTTACATATTTGCTCTTCCAATTCTCGCTCCCCATTTGGCAGTCTATAATACACCCCTATAAGTGTTGCTACCCCTTTCCCATTTCTCAGTTCCACCTAAATAGCCTCCCTAGACGAGCCCTCTAATCGATCCTGCCGAAGCACTGCTGTAATATCTTCCCTGATAAGCAATGCAACACCTCCACCTCTTGCCCCTCCAATTCTATCACACCTGAAGCAACGAAATCCTGGAATATTTAGTTTCCAATCACAGCCCTCATGCAACCATGTTTCACTGAGCGCCACAACATCATACTTCCATGTGTCAATCCAGGCTCTAAGTTCATCCACCTTTCTTACAATGCTCCTAGCATTAAAATATACACATTTAAAAAACCCACCCTCTCTTATTCTCTGTTTATTGTCTTTTTCTTCTCTCTCCCCTACATTTTGGGTCAGAGAGCTACCATTCTCTGCCTCCTGCCTCACACACTGACTGCTAGCTTTCCCAATTTGAGTCCCTCCCCCCAACCATACTAGTTTAAAGTCTCCCAGTAGCCTTTGCAAATCTCCCCGCCAGGATATTGGTCCCCCTCGAGTTCAAGTGCAACCCGTCCTTTCTGTACAGGTCGCACCTTCCCCAAAAGATGTCCCAATGATCCAGAAACTTGAATCCATACCCACTGCACCAGTCCCTCATCCACTCATTTATCCTCCACCTCGCTCCATTCCTACTCTCACTGTCGCGTGGCACAGGCAGTAATCCTGAGATTGTTACCTTTGCAGTCCTTCTCCTTAACTCTCTACCTAACTCGCTAAATTCTTCTTTCAGGTCCTCTTCTCTTTTTTTACCTATGTCGTTGGTACCTATATGTACCACAACTTCAGGCTCCTCTCCCTCCCATTTCAGCATTTCTTGGACCCGTTCAGACACGTCCCTGACCCTGGCACCAGGGAGGCACACTACCATCCGGGTCTATTGTCTTCGTCCACCGAATCGCCTATCCGACCCCCTGACTATAGAGTCCCCTATTACAATTGCCCTCCTCTTCTTTTCCTTACCCTTCTGAGCAACAGGACCGGTCTTTATGCCAGAGGCCCGGCCGCTGTCGCTGCCCCCAGGTAGGCTGTCTCCCCCACCCTTACTCAAACATGAGAACTTATTTTCAAGGTGTACAGCCACCGGGGTACTCACCAGTCCCTGCCTCTGACCGTTGCCCTTCCTAACTGTGACCCAGTTTTCTGTCTCCCGTGGTCTTGGAGTGACCACCTCCCTGTAACTCCTATCTATGACCTCCTCGCTCTCCCTGAGCAGACAGAGGTCATCGAGTTGCTGTTCAAGGTTCCTAACACGGTCCCTTAGGAGCCCCATCTCGACGCACCTGGCGCAGATGTGGACTTTTGGAGAGCACTCAGACTCCATGACCTCCCACATCTGACATCCAGAACAGTAAACTGCCCTGGCCCTCATTATCCCCCTTATCCGAATACAATAAAGCCTTACCCGGGATACAAGCCAATCAGCTGCTTCCTCTAGTCCTGTAACGGCTGCTTCCTCTAGTCCGTTCGACCAATCAGAGGCGTCCACCAGCCCCCTTAATTTGAAGTGTGATCTGCGAATGGAACGTTGCAGATTTTGATCGCTCCTCCCTCTGTAACGGCTCCTGGGCCTCTGTTAAAACAAGCCCCGCGATGGGTTTTTTAACTCACCACACGAAGGTCGCTCCTCCCTCTGTAACGGCTCCTGGGCCTCTGTTGAAACAAGCCCCGCGATGGGTTTTTTAACTCACCACACGAAGGTCGCTCCTCCCTCTGTAACGGCTCCTGGGCCTTTGTTGAGACAAGCCCCGCGATGGGTTTTTTAACTCACCACACGAAGGTCGCTCCTCCCTCTGTAACGGCTCCTGGGCCTCTGTTGAGACAAGCCCCGCAACAGTCCGTCTGTCTTTCTTTTAAATTTCTGTCCCGTTGAATGTATAGTTTGTTGTGGTTTTATATTGTTCTTAGCTATGTATATGTGTGTGTGTGTGTGGGGGGGGGGGGGGGGGGACTTTTAAATATCTTCCCTGTATGGGTGACCCGACCTTTTCTCTGTCGGTTATCCGTTGTCGTTGGGGCCTAGCACCGTGGAGCGGCCTCCAATCGGAACAACCTGGGGGCTTTAGTCGCGGAGCCTGCGGACTTACCATCGTGGGGCTGGCCGGCCTCGGAGCGTGAAGAACTGTGGTGGCGCGTGGCTGCGACCCAACTACGACGCTCGGAGGCTCCAGCCGCAGGTCCGGTGGACGGCGACATCGGGAGCTCGCGGGTCTCTGGTGGGAGAACGCTTTTCGGAGCTCCCGCAACGGCCAACTTCTCCCGCCCAAGTTGCGGGGTTGAGAGTGACCCGGAGCGGGGCCTTGCATCGCCCGGCACACCTTTAACGGCCGCGGGACATACCATCGCCCGCCGGGAGCGCCAGCATTAGGACCCGGAGCCGGGCCTTACATCGCCCGGCGCAGGACTTGCTATCGACTGCCGGGGGATCCAACATTAATACCCGGAGCTGGGCTTTACATCGCCCGGCGCGGCCTTAAAGGCCGCGGGACTTGCTATCGCCCGCCGGGGGCATTGACATCGGGAGAAGAATGGAACACAGGGGAGAGACAGGACTTTGACCCATTACAATGAGGAGGAGATTCACTGAGATTGATGTTTGTGTAAATTGTGTTGTTTGTGTGGCTTGGTTCTTTTCTTGTTGTATGACTGCAAAAACCAAATTTCGTTTGAACAGGATCAAATGACAATAAATTTGTATTGTATTATAGTCAAAAAGCTCCCCGCTCTCGGCCTCCGGTCTCGGTGGCTCAACAGAACACATCTGCAGGGCGAGGCGACCAATGACAGGAAGGCAGTGAGCATCTCCCAAAGTATTGCGCCTGGACATGGTTCATACGCTTGATCTCGTCCTCCTCTCCAAAGGTTTTTAAGAATCGTCAGCATAGCTGCCTTGAAGACCGCAGCTGTGCGCGCCACCACTTCCTGTGACTTCATGTCAACTACGCAAAAAACCCCAAAAGCAACCAAAACTCAGCAGAACGCCATTGACTGGAAATGAAACCATGATGGTAACTGCGTCGTCCTGGCAAATCTGTGGAAGAGGCAGGGGATGAAATAGATGACACTTGGCAGAGCATTTGGGTGGACAGGTGGGAATCGGAAGGAGAATGGTGGCTGTGAGCCACCTGAAATATCAAAATACATCACTAATATCATACGATTGTAGACTGTCCTCTTCACTGTTTCTCTCTGAAGCATCTTTGGTTAGAGATTCTCATGTAGATGCTGTTTATTTCCACGGCTTTCCATTTGCATCTGGCAAATTCAGACTCGCTGGATCACAGCTACAGAATGAAAGGAAGTGGAAATTCCCCCATGGTGGAACCCGCGGGTACCTTTCCCACCGGCTGCCAAACACCTAGTTATTTATTCTGATCCGTTAATTCGATCACCTGCTGAATATTTACCGATATTTATCGTGACGTGTTTTTTTTTCCTTTCAGATTTACAACAAACTTGTGCCTTTTTGCTGTTTGTATGAAATATGTATCACACAAAATAAGTAATCTAATTCAAAAACCTAACTATCTAACCACGTTACTTGCTAGGAGATCGCCGCTTGGACTGTGCGGTGATATGAAAGAACAACATGGAATTATTCAGTAACACCAACTACATACCTTTATATTCCGCAACGAATGGTTAATGATGCACATCCATTTTAGTCTAAGAAAATGATGTGAGCAAATAATGATGCTCGCCAATCCCTCTTCCGCAGTTAAGGAAAAATAATAGGGTTCGACCATAAGTGGACTGACCATCACGTGGCGCCACAGAGTATAGATTATATTTGGGATTTCCCAGCGTTAAAATCCATAATATTAACCCTGTCTATCGCCCTGTGAATGAACCGACTCCCGAATCAAGAAAATACCTTAACATTGCATGGGGGGAGAGCCGGAACGAGGTACTGATCTTGGATGATCAGCTATGATCATCTTGAATTGCGGTGCTGGCTCGAAGGGTCGAATGGCCTACTACTGTACCTATTTTTTATGTTTCTTTGTATCTAGCTTGGATCAAGAGACTGGTCGGTGGCAACTCGGTGGCTTTTTATGCGTTTTTACAAACACTATTCCTGCAGCAAGAAACGGGGAATGGATTCATTTGTCTCGAAATGATTATTAAGGTGTCTGTGACTAAGATAATTGCCCCGTCACTCCCAATAGCCACTACAGGATTGTCGCGGTTGTGAATGAGGAAAGGAGCCGCGCTCTTTGATCCACTGTGTCCCCGGGTTTGCTGCCGACGTTGCGACTCTTCCCGAAAAAGGCGGGCTCCGATTCTGTACGTGAAGGAGTTCGGCTATCTGATTATGGCGGCGTTTGGAATCCCTGGTGAGCCCAATCATTTTAGGTTTAGGTTTATTATCTTCAACTGTACCGAGGAATAGCGAAAGGCTATAATTTGCATGCTATCCAATCACACCACATAACAACGTACATACATTTATGTTAAACGCGTAAAGCAGGTAGAGGAAATAGGTTTAAGAAAGAAAGGCGATTTTATCTGACAACAGTAGCACCTTCTGTGGGAAGTGAACAATCGAACGTCATGTGCCAGTCATGTTGTTCAATGTGTAGGAATGAACTGTAGTTGCTGGTTTAAACCGAATATAGACCACAAAGTGCCGGAGAGAGTCAGCGGGACAGCAAGAATCTGTGGAGCGAAGGAATAGGTGACGTATCGGATCGAGACCAATCGTCAAACGCTGAATCATCTTCTGAAGAAGGGTTTCGACTGGAAATGTCACCAATTCCTTCTCTCCATGGATGTTGCCCGTCCCGCTGAGTTACTCCAGCATTTTGTGTCTATCTTATGTTGTTCACTTTGTTGTTGCTCCGTCTCAACGCTGCCTAGACATCTGAATATAGAGAATATAGATAGATGGGTTGTGTAGATCAGTGCATGCTCCTTTAACATAGTGACCTCACCACTACTAACCACTCCCCATGGTCTCTTGTATAATTGTAGCGTCCCCACCTCCAACTCTCTCTCTAGCTCCAATGATGACCACGGACAGCTAGTGCATAGTGTGTGTAGTGCATATAATAACGTTATCTAGTAAAATACTTTGTGTGACAAGCAAGTCATTGTAGTGGCCATTTGGCCTATTTTGCATGTCATTGTGGATGGCATGTTCCTTTAAATTTTAGCCAGCCCGTTATAATGTGGGTGGGATTTTATGACGTGTCTTGGGGCGTGTTTATGCAGCTTAACTGCTTGCGTGTTAGTTTAGTTGGGAATTCGTTTTGGACAGGAGAGGGAGAAGGTTTATCCTTCGACCATGTCAAGCATGTCAACCATGTCAAGCCTCATGTGAAGAAGAAGACACGAAGAGTTTTCTAGTATCTGAAGCAATGCGCTGGAGTTCGAAGAAGATTGCTGGAACAAGACGGAAAACCTTGGATGTATCTTACTGTTTTATATCTACAATAAAGAAAATATTCATTAAAAGACTGTGTGCTGAAGCTTTATGAAAGTAGAAGCTCTGTAAGTCTCTGAGGCAGCTTGCATGCGTACCGAAGATATTCCCCTTATCCCCTCTCAACCAATTAGTGGCTAGGGAGTTAATTTCCTGAAAGATCTGAAAAATCTGCCGCTACATTAATTCGAAGGATACCTCCGGCAGGGGGTAATTGCCAGTCCCAGAGATTGGGACAGAAGAAGATAAGTAAAAGCGAACCTCCGGCGGGGGTCAATACCAGTCCCTGAGATAGGGACAGAAGATCGAAGTGCGAAGGCTAAGACCTAGGAGAGGTGCGGCCAGAGCAGGACGAAGGCTAAGACCTCGAAAAGGCGCAGCCAAAGAAGATTGGTTCCAATCGTGGAACTGAAGAAGATCTCGGCCAGGAGGAGCCTTGAGGTCTATCAACAGCATCGGAACCACGGAAGACGTATCACTGGATTGTGAGTACGAATTGATTATTACCTTTTGAATTAAAATTACGGTTTTAATTGAAAGAATTCTGTAATAGAGCTCAACAAGCTGTTTTCTCCAGCGTGTCTGGGAAAGGCAGACCGACCTTGGATTGTTTTGAATCAAAGAGATAAAGGAGCATTCCATTGGAATTAGCATCATTTATTTTGCACCTGGAATTAGAGAGAGGTTCTCTACATTATCAGTATGTTTTAGTTTTGGAAGAAATTGTTGATAATAACAAAGTCACTCAGAAGCAGAGACTTTTTTTCGACTAATTTACAGACTTGGCAATCTGCCAAGACCTCTTTTAAATCATGAAGGAAGATGAGGGCAGAGCTATGCCAGAAGAGCCACATGGTGGTGAAGAAAGACCAGCCAGACAACTTAAACTCACTGAGAAAGGTCGAAGTTATATTCTCAAGGAGGCTGAATTGGATAGGAATAAGTTGGGGAAGAAGATTAGAAAGCTGTTTGAAAGTGTGAAGACACTCATGGAATCAGAAGAGAACCAGGACCAGGTGGAAGAGAAATTACGCCTGATAAGTAGCCTTAACCATGAGCTGAAAGAGAAGCAGGACACACTGCTGGAGGCAGAGCGTTCTCCAGAGGAGCGTGAAAGACATTTTAAGTGGGATTGTGAAAATACGGGGTATTATGATGAATCCAAAGAAGTTGTAGAAGGATGGTTAGAGCAAGTTAGCAAAAGTAAAGGCAGCAGAAAAGAAGATACTAAGCCAGAAGAAGAAGGTGATGAAATAGAACCGGAAGATAGTATCTCAAATATATCTTCACAAAGATCAGGCCGTAAATCTGGTAGCTCAGCCAGTTCGGTTTCGAGGGCTTCTGCTCGTTTAGGAGCAAAGGCTGAGTTAGCAGCGCTCTCAATAGAAGCGGATGCTATGAAGAAAAAACATGAGATGGCCCGACAACAAGAAGAGATGATGCAACAGATGGCCCGACAGCAAGATGAGACAAAGCCACGACAGCAAGAAGAAATGGCGCGATGTCAGGAACAACTGGAATTAGATACAAAGTTGAAGGTGGCTAAAGCCAGAAGGGACATACTGGAAAGTGAAGGGTCTAGATGCAGCTCTAGATCATCAAAGGCGATAAGCTCTAGACAGAGAGCTAGACCTGCTCAGAGTGAATTGGCAGTTGAATCGATTCCACGGTCAAAGCCCACAGGATACCTTGGATTGGAAAACCTAAATAGGTTGAGTGAACCTTCAGCTCAGCAAATGGGTGCTGGACCGAAACTAGCTACTATAAGAACATCCGTACAAACTCGAGAAAGACCAGTGGACCAAGGAGAAGGGAATCAGGTTGGTCTATTGGCACTGCTACATAAGCAATCTGAATTCAACGAGATTATAGCTCGACGAAATAAATCTCTCATTTTACCACCAGTTGAAATTCCTACGTATGCTGGAGATCCTTTAGAATATGAAACTTTCGTGAGGGCACTGGAAGAGGTATTAGAGAAGAAAGTTATGGATGAAAAAGAGCGCTTAAGGTTTCTGGTGAAGTACACACAAGGAAAGGTGAAGGGGCTTGTGGAAAGTTGTCAGATGGAGCCAGACAACCAGGGTTATAAAAAGGCGAGAAGATTATTGAAGGAACGTTTTGGTGATGAACAGAGGATTGCGAATGCATACATTGAAAAGGCCCATGATTGGAAAGAAATCAAGCCAGAAGATGTGGATAAATTGAGTGAATATGCAATATTTCTGAGAAGATATTGCAGCTCGATGAAAAATCTTGGCTATATGGAGGAAATTAATCTTTCAAGTAATATGAGAATCATCATTAGCAAGTTGCCCAGAAGAATGAGAGAAAAGTGGAGAGATAGGGCAGGTGAAATACGTGATCAGTGCAAACAAGTGGCCAGGCTACCAGACCTGGTGGAATATTTAGAAAGAGAAGTACGGTACATGTCAGATTCATGCAGCGGGATTATTGAAGAAGCCAAGCCACTTGCAATTTATAAGGGTTCTACCTATGTCAAAACTAAACAAAAGACAGGGCCTAAGAAAAGCAATTTTGCTACCAATATAATACCTGAGAAGGTGTTAGGTGGTGCAAAAGAGGATGCACCGACCAGAAAGAATGAATTCTGTCCATTTTGTGATGAAGTAGGTCACACCATAAGATGGTGTCGTAAATTTAAGGAAAAGAAATATGAAAAAAAGATGGACTTTTTAAAAAGGAATGGAATCTGCTATGGATGTTTAAAGAAAGGGCACATGGTAAAAGACTGTAGGTGTCCAATAATTTGTGACAAATGTAAGCAGAATCATCCTGATGTGCTTCATACTGTAAAGAAAGAGCCAGATCATACTGAGCAGAAAAAGGAGTCAGCGGATGTAAATGCTATCACCTCGCCTCAAGTAACTGCACATATTGGGGCCGGAGAGAAAGCATGCATTTTCTCTATTTTACCAGTACAAGTGAGAAATAGGGAAACTAATGTAGTGTTGCAAACATATGCATTTCTGGATCATGGGAGTTCAGCTACTTTTTGCACAGAGAATTTGATGAGAAGGTTGGACATTACTGGAGAGAAAGTTAAAATTCAAATGCGTACCATGAATAAAGAAAAGGATTACCAGAGTTATTATATAACAAATATGGAGATATCCAATTTGGATGAAGATAATTTTATTCCAATTTCAGAGGTTTTCACACATGAAACAATGCCTGTTGGTCGTCAAAATGTACCCAGATGTGAAGACTTACAGCAATGGCCTTACCTGAAAGAAGTCAAAATAACAAAGATAAATTCTGATATTGACTTACTTATTGGAACGAATGCCCTGAGAGCATTAGAACCTGTACAGATAATTAGGAGCCAAGGGGATGGACCGTATGCTATGAAGACCCTACTAGGATGGGTTATTTATGGCTCCTTGGGTAAGAATAAGGAAAGCACCAGCAAAATGAATTGCCGTGCTGTTGCTTTTAACCAAATATCTACAGGTAAATTGGAAAAGCTGTTAATGAAGCAATATAATCATGACTTCAATGAAAGTACCAGCCAAGAACATGAAGAAATGTCTAGAGAAGAATTGAAATTCTTAGATATTATGAACCATTCAGTTAAGATGAAAAATGGACATTATTGTTTGGATTTACCTTTCAAGAAGGAAAGTGTCAATTTACCAAATAATCGCTATATGGCTGAACAGCGTATTCATGGTTTGAAACGTAAATTTGTTAAGAACACGAAATTTCAAGAGGAATATACATCCTTCTTACAGAATATGATTAATAACGATTATGCTGAAAGGATACCAATGAATCAACTATATCGAGATGATGGAGAGATCTGGTATATTCCGCACCATGGGGTGTACCACTCGAAGAAAAGGACATTGAGGGAGGTCTTTGACTGCGCGGCAGTCTTTAAAGGGACATCACTTAACAGTGAATTACTGCAAGGTCCAGACCTTACTAACTCGCTCCTTGGAGTTCTCATCAAATTTAGGCAAGAACCGATAGCTTTGATGGCTGATATCAGAGCAATGTTTTATCAAGTGAAAGTAACTGGTAAACATATTGATTATCTGCGATTCTTATGGTGGCCTGAAGGGGATGTGCAGCAAGACCTTGTTGATTACCGAATGAAAGTACATCTTTTCGGAGCAGTGTCATCTCCAAGTTGTGCGAATTTCGCTTTGAGGAAAACCGCAGAGGATAATAAAGATTATTTCCCAGAGGAGGTAATTTCCACTTTGAAAAATAATTTTTATGTGGACGATTGCCTAAAATCCGTATCTACCGAGTTAGAGGCAATTCAAATAGTGAAGCACCTAACCTTTCTCTGCAATAAGGGAGGATTTGTACTTACCAAGTGGGTCAGCAACAGTCGTGCTGTTTTGGAAAGCATTCCACCAGATGACAGAGACGAAGAAACCAAGGTGATGGATTTAGACAAAGACAACTTGCCAATGGAAAGGGCACTGGGACTGCACTGGTGTGTGGAAACGGATGTGTTTAAGTTTAAATTGTCAATTCAGGAACGACCATGCACAAGAAGGGGTATCTTATCTGTGATTGGTTCAGTATATGATCCTTTGGGATTTCTGGCACCATTTACACTGCTAGCCAAGTTAATTTTACAGAATCTGTGTCGAGAAAAACTTGGTTGGGATGAGAGTATAACTCAAACATCCTCGCACAGTTGGACAGAATGGTTAAAAGACCTCCAAAAAATGTCAACGTTTAAGGTAGATCGGTGTATAAAGCCTAAAACCATTGGTAATATCGGAAATGCGCAACTGCATCACTTTTCGGATGCCAGCGAAAGTGGTTATGGGACTGTTTCATACTTAAGACTACAAAATGTAAACAAAAGAGTGCATGTTGCATTCTTAATGGGAAAAGCCAGAGTAGCACCATTGAAGCAAATGACGATTCCCAGAATGGAACTTACAGCAGCAGTCTTAGCTGTTAAAATTGACATAATGCTGAGAAAGGAACTGCAATTTCAACTGGAAGAATCTACCTTCTGGACCGATAGCACTACGGTCTTGAAATACATTAACAATGAAAACAAACGTTTTATGACATTTGTTGCAAATAGAGTTTCCTTTGTACTAGGAGCTACTAATGTTTCTCAATGGAGATATGTTAATACAAAGGAAAATCCTGCGGATGAAGCCTCTAGGGGACAAACAGCAAATTGCTTTCTTAATAACAAGAGATGGATCAATGGGCCAAAGTTTCTTAGTAAGCCAAGTAGAGAATGGCCAAAGCTTGAACTCGGATTTGAAATCTCTACAACAGATCCGGAAATTAAACAAAACATTTCGGTGAATGTGATTGAAAAAAAACTCATATGACACCGTGAATAGTTTAATTACCCACTTTTCATCATGGAATAAATTGAGAACATCGGTAGCCTGGTTTCTTAAAATAAAAACAAGATTGTTGATGAAAATTCGGGAAAAGAAAGCCAAAACAGAAAGTATCTTGGAGAAGAATCCTGCGGAAAGGGAAAAGGAAATCAAATTCCAGACGCAAGTTTTTGAAGCTTCACCTAGCCATCTATGTCTTGATGATCTCCTCAAAGCGCAAAATGCGATCATTTCTTTCTGTCAAAGGCAGAAATACAAAGAAGAGATATTAACATTACAAGCTGGTGGAGAAGGGGTAAAAAGAAGTAGTCAATTGTATAAGCTCGACCCAATTTGGGAAGGAGATCTTCTGCGGATGGGTGGACGCCTAAACAGATTGGCAATGCCTGAAGAAAAGAAACGTCCTATCATTCTCGCTAAGGACTTTTACATAACAACATTATTATTACGGCATATTCATGAACAAATTGGGCATGGAGGAAGAAATTACATGCTATCCCAACTTCGTAAAAAATATTGGGTTACCAAGGCTAATTCAGCAGCAAGAAAGATAATAAAAAATTGCATCATATGCACGCGAGAGCGTGGGAAACTTGGTATACAGAAGATGGCAGACTTGCCTTTGGAGAGGATCACTCCAGACAAACCTCCATTCACAGATGTGGGGGTGGATTATTTTGGTCCTATGGAAGTTAAGAGAGGACGTAGCCTTGTGAAAAGATATGGTGTGATCTTCACTTGTATGGCGAGTAGAGCGGTACATCTTGCAGTTGCATCTACACTCGACACGGACTCATGTATTCAGGCATTAAGGAGATTTATTTGTCGACGGGGTCAAGTTACTTCGTTAAGATCGGATAATGGTTCGAATTTCGTTGGAGCGGATAGGGAACTAAAAAAAGCACTCAAAAACTTAAATCAGGATAAAATCCAATATACTATGCTTCAACAAGGCATAAAATGGAACTTTAATCCTCCAATGGGTTCCCATCATGGCGGTATTTGGGAACGATTAATTCGTATGGTACGAAATGTGCTGCGCTCCGTTCTGAGACAACAAGTTTTGGATGATGAAGGGTTACAGACACTGTTTTGTGAAATTGAGGCGATTTTAAACGATCGACCTATTACGAAAGGTTCTGACGATCCTAATGACCTGGAAGTACTCACACCAAATCATATTCTTCTGCTGAAAACCATTCCAACACTTCCACCTGGGCTTTTTGTAAAAGAAGATTTGTATATGAGACGTAGATGGAAGCAAGTACAATATATGGCAAATCTTTTTTGGAGGAGATGGATACAAGAGTATTTGCCTTTAATCCAAGAACGACAACGATGGCTAAGGATTAAAAGGAACTTTGTTCCAGGCGACATTGTGTTGGTGGCTGACTCTACAGCATCTAGAGGTTCTTGGTTAATGGGTAGAATACTGGAAATCATGCCTGATGTTCAGGGTTTGGTACGTATAGTGCGACTGAAAACAAAAAACAATGTTTTAATAAGACCAATAACTAAGTTGTGCTTGTTTCTAGAAGGCGAAAGCGAAGATGGAAGAGTCGAGAAAGAATTGTGATTGCAGATATATAGTGCATGCTATTTTTTCCTCATTAGTATGGTGGTTAGTATCCACGCCTGCCATGCGGGCGATCGCGGTTTGATTTCCTGACGAGGGAGCCACAGGGTTTTATTCCCTGATATTTTGATTTTGATTTTGATGTATGTTAAGCCTTAATGGCCACTTTTTTGATGTTATTTGGTAATTGCCTCATTATGTATTCGGAACAATTAGGGGCCGGTAATAAGTGGCCATTTGGCCTGTTTTGCATGTCATTGTGGATGGCATGTTCCTTTAAATTTTAGCCAGCCCGTTATAATATGGGTGGGATTTTATGACGTGTCTTGGGGCGTGTTTATGCAGCTTAACTGCTTGCGTGTTAGTTTAGTTGGGAATTCGTTTTGGACAGGAGAGGGAGAAGGTTTATCCTTCGACCATGTCAAGCATGTCAAGCATGTCAAGCCTCATGTGAAGAAGAAGACACGAAGAGTTTTCTAGTATCTGAAGCAATGCGCTGGAGTTCGAAGAAGATTGCTGGAACAAGACGGAAAACCTTGGATGTATCTTACTGTTTTATATCTACAATAAAGAAAATATTCATTAAAAGACTGTGTGCTGAAGCTTTATGAAAGTAGAAGCTCTGTAAGTCTCTGAGGCAGCTTGCATGCGTACCGAAGATATTCCCCTTATCCCCTCTCAACCAATTAGTGGCTAGGGAGTTAATTTCCTGAAAGATCTGAAAAATCTGCCGCTACAGTCATTTTACATGGTGTCACAGCGGTAGACTCGCGTCTCCTGTTCATCGGCTTTATTTTTATTATTTGCTTTCTCCCAGTTGTGTCCCCATCCCCCTGTTTTTATTATGTCCAACTTGTGTCGTCGTCCCGACACGCTCGTTTTTGACACGGAAATCGTCCACCGCTGGACTGTCTTCCAGCGCGACTATGAACACTATATTGCAATCGCTCATCCTGATGCCACTCCTGCTGTACAGGCTCACCTGCTCCTCAACCTGGCTGGCCCGGAGGCCATGGAACACTATGCCTCGTTCGAGTTCGCCCCTGGTGAAGACCGTCGCGACCCGGTATGTCTCATGGCTAAATTCACTGCCCTCTGCGATATCCCTACCAATAACATTATCGAGCGCTTTAAGTTCTTCCAAAGGCGTCAGATTCCCGGTGAGCATATTGACGCTTTCATTGCCTCTTTGCGTCAGATGGCTCGGCGATGCCGCCTTGAAACGATAACCCCGGACGAAATGATCAGGGATGTCCTGGTCAACGGTCTCCTGAACTCTAAGCTGCGTGACGAGCTCCTGATGAAGCCTGATCTAACGCTAAGGGAAGCTATGCATGCCGCTCGCATGGCCTCTGCTGTTGGCTCCGTATCTCAACCGGTGTCCCAGGACATCAACTTCACCGGTGCTGCTGGCCGCCGGCGGATCAATGGCCCGCCACGCCAGGGCACCGCCGCTGCGCCCGCTAAGGTCACCCCTCGTCGCTGCCCAAATTGCAATTTCTCTTCCCACCAATTCAACGTTTGCCCAGCGCAGGGTAAAACTTGTAATTCCTGCGGGAAGCTGAACCACTTTTCTGCGGCATGTCGATCCCGTGGGAAGTCGGTCCCTGCTCCAAGAAGGAGTCTAAACAACCTTATGGACTTTGATAGCGCGCCTGGTTCCCAGTACCAGTCGGATGAACTCCCTGACTCTGATACGAGCTCCTCCCATGGTGATTCAACTGTGTTTTCGCTTTTGGGTGCACCTGCATTGATAACGGATCCCTCTGTACATGTTACTGTGAATGGCCACTCCTTCCCTGCGAAGGTCGATACTGGTGCTTTTGCCAATGTTATGTCTGTTAGCCTCTTCAAGCAGATAAGATCTGGGGAGAGGGTTACTCTCGATGACTCCCGCCTTCATGCCTATGGAGGAGGTGTTCTGGTCCCTGTGGGGAAGGCCACACTTATCTGTACAGTTCTTGAGACCTCTCGGCCCCTCACTTTTCTCCTGCTGGAAACGTCACTCTGCTGGGCGCCCGTGCATGCCAGGACTTTGGCTTGGTCTCTTTCCACCGCGACATCCACCTGGTGCAGGCCCCCATGGACCCCCTGAGCGAGTACCCCGACCGTTTTGATGACGTTCTGGGCAAATTGCCCTGTGCTTACAAAATCGTTGTTGACCCGGGGGTCAACCCGGTGATTAGACCGGCCCACCGTGTGTATTTTGCCATGAAGGGCCGCGTGGAGTCCACACTACGTGACATGGTGGCCATGGGCATCCTCAAGGAGGTGAGTGCTCCCACCCAGTGGGTCTCCACCATGGTCGTTGCTGCCAAGAAGGACAAGCGCGGGATCAGGATCTGCATCAACCCGAAAATCTCTTTAGCTGTTGCAGAACTCTTAAGGACCGTAGTACTCCCAGCGCAAGTGACACACTCCAGAGCACATTACTAAGAGTCCACCACTTGCTGGAGTGGATGTTGAGGATTTTGTAAACCTTGCCATCAAGCGCCCGCACTACCCCATGCGGACGGTGGAGGACGTCGCTGCACAGGTCGGTCCGGCCACAGTCTTCTCGGTCCTAGATGCCAAGAGCTCCTTCTGGCAGATCCCTCTGGATGAACGTTCCTCCTTCCTGACCACCTTTATCACACCCTTCGGCAGGTTCCGTTTTCTCCGCATGCCTTTTGGGATCAACTCAGCAAGCGAGGTTTTCCAGCGCACCATGGAACAGCTGTTTACCGGGTTGCCGTGCGCTATCATCGTGGATGACATCCTGGTGTACGGGAGGGACGTCGCTGAGCACGACCTGCACCTCCGCCAAGTCCTGGACAGGGCTCGTGAGACCAATCTCAAACTCAACCCGAAGAAGTGTCGGTTCCGCGTTCCGGAAGTCACTTACGTAGGCCACGTTTTCACGGCCGGGGGTCTAAAGCCAGACCCCCAGAAGACGGCAGCGGTCACCGAAATGCCCGCTCCCACCGACGTGCCCGGCCTGCAGCGCTTTCTGGGCATGGTCAACTACCTGGGGAAGTTCATACCCGACCTCAGCAAACTGAGTGCTCCCCTGAGGGAGCTGATCAAGAAGGACAATGCCTGGGTCTGGCTCCCGCATCACCAGTCGGCATTCGTGGCCCTGAAGTCCAAGCTCGCACGCACCCCGACTCTCAAGTTCTTCGATCTAAACAGGCCAATTGTCCTCACTTGCGATGCATCTCAGTTCGGCCTCGGTGCCGCCTGCCTGCAGCTCCATGACGACCAGCAGCTGCCTGTTTCCTATGCTTCTCGCACCATGACCCCTGCTGAGCAGCGCTACACTCAGATCGAGAAGGAGCTCCTTGCCGTGGTGTTCGCCTGCTCCAAATTCAAGGACTACATTCTGGGCAACACCTTCACCATTGAAACTGACCACCAGCCGCTGGTCTCTATCTTGAACAAGCCTATCCATGTTGCCTCTTCCCATTTGCAGCGGATGATGCTGCAGCTCCAGCGTTTCACGTTCCAGATTGTGTACCGCAAGGGCAAGGATATGTTCGTGGCCGACACATTGTCCCGTGCGCCGCTCCCTTCCGTTGCCCGCCATCCATACGAATCGTCTGACCTGATGGTACTGAACGTTAACATTGTTCCTTCCCATCAGATGCAGTCCCTGGACAAACACACTGCCGCTGATCCTGCCCTGCAACAGCTTGCGGACGTCATCCGCCGTGGCTGGCTTGACCGACGCTCTTCCCTGCCGGCTGGTGCCGTGCCCTACTTCCTGGTTCGGGATGAATTGGTGCTGCACAACGGCGTGGTGGTGAAGGGTCACAAGGTCGTGGTGCCGGCCGCGCTGCGGGATCATTACTTTCAAACCGCCCACAACGGCCACCCCGGGGTTGAGGCCACTTTGTCCCAGGCCCAAAGCCAGTTTTACTGGCCGGGCATGGCTCAGGACATCCGGGACAGGGTCTCCGCCTGTGCTGCCTGCAACAGTCTCCTGCCTCATCAACAGCGCCAACCTCTCATGCAGCAGCCGGCTCCCGAGTTGCCGTGGATGGCTGTCGCCACTGACATATTCGAATGGCGTGGCAAACACTTCCTGGTCCTGGTGGACTCCTACTCCAGCTGGTTCGAGGTGGACCAGCTGCCTTCCCTCACGTCTGCTGCCGTCACCGGGAAGCTTCGCCGCCACTTTTCAACATTTGGGTCCCCGGTGACTCTCCAATCCGACAACGGCAGCCAGTTTTCAAGCGCAGAGTTCCGTGCCTTCGCCGCCCGTTGGAACATTCGCCACATCACCAGCAGCCCCGAGTACCCGCAAAGCAATGGCCTTGCGGAGCGCGCTGTCCGCAGCGCCAAGGAGCTGCTGGAACATTGTCGGCTTTCTCATTCTGACTTCTACCTTGCCCTCCTCAACCTCCGCAACATTTCCCGGGACCCCGCACTCGGTTCGCCTGCCCAGCGCCTCATGTCCCGCACCACTCGCCCTCCTCTCCCGGTCTCTCAGCAATCCCTCAAGCCCACGGTCCGGAGCCCTGCCGCTGTCAAGGAGCGCATCATCGAGAAGCAGGCCATCCAGAAGCGTTCCTTTGACAAGTCGTCCCGTCTCCTTCCCCGTCTGCTCCCGGGCCAGGTTGTCCGGATGCAGTCCACCTCCGGTCACTACCGGCTGGCCGTTGTCGTTGGCAATGCTGGCTCTCCCCGGCCATACCTGGTTGACTACGAGGGCACCGTGTACCGTCGGTCCCGCCAGCACCTGCTGCTTGTCAACGAGCCTGCTCCGCCTCCCGCAGACCCGTTTTCACCGCCTGTCCCTTCCCCTCTGCCCGAAACTCCTCCTGCCCCTGTCACTCCTCGCATGCCCCGGAAACTGCCCTCTCAGCTCTCTGTGCCCCGCTCACGCCAGCCTCCTTCTCCTGCCTCGCCTGCGAGTGTACCTGTTTCGCCTCCCCGTTCTCCTCCTTCCCCTGGGCGCTCTTCACCCGGATCTCCCGTCTCTGTCCCTGCCCCCGTCCCTGCGGCTCCTGCGGTTGAGGGGGAAGGCTGGTTGCGCACCCGCTCTGGGCGGTTGGTCAAGCCGCCTGTCCGTTACGGGGAGTTTGAGTAGCCTGTATCATGATATGTTTTAACTGTTCCCTGCGCGGTTTCTAATTCTAGCGTATGAGCCGTGGTCGCTCTGTGCAAGTGCAATGCTTTTGTTTCCAAGAGGAAGGATGTAGATCAGTGCATGCTCCTTTAACATAGTGACCTCACCACTACTAACCACTCCCCGTGGTCTCTTGTATAATTGTAGCTTCCCCACCTCCAGCTCGCTCTCTAGCTCCAGTGATGACCACGGACAGCTAGTGCATAGTGTGTGTAGTGCATATAATAACGTTATCTAGTAAAAGACTTTGTGTGACAAGCAAGTCATTTTACAGGTTGTAGGCACGGACAAAGCCCTGCTGGCTAATCTTAATTAGCCCATCCCCTTTCAAATGGGAGTATTTCCTATCTCGCAGAATTCCCTCCAATAGTTTTCCCACCATTGACCTGCTGTTCAAGGGACTATGGTTCACTGAATTTTCGCTACGTATTTCTTAAACAAAGGAACAAAAGTGACCACCCTCCGGTCCTCCAGTTTCTCATCGGGCGCGAGAATAAACAAAGATCCTTGTGAAGGCTCCCGCAATCCCCTCTCTTGTCACTCACGATAATCAAGGATAGATTCCGTCAGGCACTGGGGCCTTATCCACCTCGATGTTCTTCACATCGAGGTGGATGATTCATTCACAGGGACCACATCACCTCCGATCCTGGCCTCTCTCCACTGGCTCCCTGTGCGGTTCCGTATAAACTTCAAGATACTCATCTATGTCTACAAAGCCCTCACTGGGCTTGCCCCCACCTACATAAAAAGTCTTCTCACCCACCACTCCAACTCCAGGCCCCTCAGATCGGCCGACTTGGGGTTGCTGAATATCCCACAGTCTAGGCATAAACTCAGGGGCGACCGCGCCTTTGCGTTTGCAGCCCCTAGGCTGTGGAACAGCATTCCCTATCCCATCAGAACTGCCCTCTCCATCGACTCTTTTAAGTCAAGACTAAAGACTTATCAATATTCCCAATCCTTTCCTGACGTCCTCTGAGCGATGGCTATATGTATATATGTATGTAGTCTGTTTTGTTGTGCTATTCTTATAACAAATGTAAAGCACTTTGGCCAACGAGAGTTGTTTTTTAAATGTGCTATATAAATAAATGTGACTTGACTTGACTTGACTTGACTTCAAGAGCTTGCCTTCTTGAGATTGCCTTCTCGAACATTAACATATTTAGAGAAACCAATTGCTGGAGTAACTCAGCGGGACAGGCATCATCTCGGGAGAGAAGGAATTGGTGAATTTTCGGGTCGATACCCTTCTTCAGCATATTTGTATTCTCTACACTGCTATTTCTGTCCTCCAAGCACTTCTGCTCTTTGAGTACAGATGCACACCATCAGTCCCAAACGTTCATCAAGTGTTTAAGAAGGAACTGCAGATGCTGGAAAATCGAAGGTACTGAGCAACAACGGAAATTGGAGGAAAGTGAGCAACACCGGACATTGGAGGAACAGCACCTCATATTCCGCTTGGGGAGGCTGCATGGACATTGATTTCCTCACAATTCTGTTAACCCTTGCTGTCTCCTCCCCTACCTACCTCAGCCCTCGGGCTCCCTCTCCTTTTTCCTTTTTTCTCCCCGCCTCCCCCCACCTCTTATCAGTCTAAAGAAGGCTTTCGGCCCGAAACGTAGCCTATCTCCTTCGCTCCATAGATGCTGCTGCATCCACTGAGTTTCTCCGGAATTTTTGTGTACTAGACGTACATCATCCGCCTCTACGAATACATTCCCTCCATGATTTTTGAATGGTCCTACCTTCCCCTTGCCACCCGCTTATTTCTAACGGACGTATAAGAAGTAACGGGAAGTTCCTCAATCCGCCTTGCGAGACATTTCATAACCCTTTCTGGCCCCTGTAAATGTCCCCTTGAGTTTCCGACTAGCTTTATATTCCACAAAAGCCGCGTCTGATGCTTCGTCATCTACCGAAAATCCTTATCCTTCGTGACCGTTTACAACCCCAATATCATCCACTGACCCGTTAGGTCTCGTCTTCACTGGAAGCTGCTGATCCTGCACTTTGGTCAGAAGGCCTTTTGATTCTGACATGTCAACTATGGGCCCATTCCCCAATTAAGTAATTTCCCTCAACATCCTGACCTATTCGTATTCAAAACACACTTCCGCACTTGCCCGCACATCTGCTTTAAACTGAGCCATTACTCACCCGAGAACAGATTCCATGTACTGATTCGAAAAGAACTAGGGCAGGTTTGCAGATACAGTATTTTAATACAACGCGATTGTTATCTCAAATTCTCGATGTTAATGCAAAAATCATAGTAAACTGTTCCTGTTTACCTGAGAGTCGATTTAAACTGAGAAATATGACACAAAGGTCGAGCATAAATGTTGCAGACACCGGTTGAAGAGAGCCGTTAACCACCGAGTGAAACGCGGAGCAAGACGCAATAGCCGTGTTGACCGTACAGCCACAAATGTCAGAAATGAAAAGTGAACAAGCGTGCGATAAGGAGCTAAGGATACCGGGGGCGTAAACATATGAAGCCGGAGGAAGCAATGTAAGTGGAAAGATGCAGGAAGAAGGTAACTACAGATGCTGGTTTACACCGAAGATAGACACAACATGCTGGAGTAACTCAGCGGGACAGGCAGCATCTCTGGATAGAAGGAATGGGTGACGTTTCGGGTCGAGACACTTCTTCAGACCAAGCTAGCAAGTTACAATAAATTGGACATTTGTATTAAATTCCACGAAGATTCCTGACCAGCATGTACGCTCTGGGTGGAAACATCTTCACGGAATAGGACGATCATGTGAAAGAATAGATTGAGGGGCGGCATCATTTCCCAACTCCAGTTCCAGTCAAATTCCGCGCCGGTATCCCGAGTTTAACAATAATAAGCGGCAAATATGTAAGCGCGTTCTTCACCTCCAGTCTAATCTTCCTCTGTGTCATCCCGTAGACACACGTGTTGGCGCAGGAACTGATGTGCATGAGCAAGACCCCAACGTCATTGGCGATGTAAGAGGGGCTTGAGTGATCCCCGCCCACGAAATTCACAGTGACCCGAGTGCAGATGAAGGTGACTGCTACCGTTGTCCAAAGCAGGATGAAGGCGCCTGACACGGTGAACAGTAAAACGATGGACTTCCGCCGATTCTCCGCCTCAGTGTCCTTGCCATCCGTTGCCTTCAGGCGACGACGGACTCTGTTGGCCGCTATGATGTTCCTGACCGTCAGTCCGTTGAACAATAGGATTAGAAGGAAGGGTAGGAAGGGGAGAGAGATGCTACACATCCACGAAAACACCATCCACCAACTGGAAACGAAGAATGCGCGTTTGGGTCGGCATTCTTCACTATCCACGGTGAAGCGTGGCACGTAAATAAAATGGAAGGGGATGTACTTTAAGCAGCTCAGCGTGCACAGGGACACAATGACCGTGATGGCTGTCCTATCCGTGCAATAGGCGAGTCTCAGCTTCGGGCAGCAGATGCTGACAAAACGGTCAAAGGTGAAGGACATGGTTAACCAGACAGAATAGTCCAGAGTAACCACCCGTAGGTATATGTTGGATGGACAAATTGCGCTGAGGGAGAGAAAGGAGTTAGGGACGTAGTACATGTAGATTTCACGGACTAACACGTGAACGATGAGAACGAGGAGGTCGGAGGTTGCCATCGCCACCATGTACCGGGTGATTCCTTTGGAGAGCCCGCACTTTCCCCGGTACAGGACCGCTGCCGCCAGTATGTTTGCTGGAGAAATAATAAAGTACAGCGAAATTAATATTTAAATGGACTACCGATGTAACGGAGTTATGGTTAATGTTGGACCTTACCAGTCTTGCGATCAACCGGACTAATCAGAAAAAACACTCAGAGGAATAGCTTTGAAACTATACATGGCGTTCAAGAGCAATACCATGTTTCATTCTTAAAAATAGTTGGTGTATTTCACAAACTCTCAAAGCGCTCGAAAATATCTGGTTAAAGATCATCAATTTGAACTTTCGACTGTTATTTTTTTTACCCTAGTACAAATGAAAAAATATACAGAACATCCTGGATATACGCAGAAAGTAAGCTGGAAGCTGCTTAAAGTTCAGGCGTTCAGGTCCAAGAATCATCAGCTGGATTGGCGGTGCGCGTCAGAGAAAAATGGGTGGGGTAGACACAAAAAGCTGGAGAAACTCAGCGAGACATTCAGCATCTCCATTCATTCTCTCTGCCGAGTTAATCCAGCATTTGTGTCAATCCTTGGTTTAAACCAGCATCTGCAGTTCCTTCATACACATATAAATGGTGATGTCTGACTTGAAACATTGACTTCGCTAGTCTAAGCAAAGACGTGGCTTCTGTTTATCAATATATTCTGATTTGATTTCAGATCTGGAGCATTTGCGCGCGTATTTCACTTTTGGCTTGTAAACGTATCAACATGTAAAGCAAAGTGAAAGCTACGAGGTCTGGATATTTGATTTTGCATCAATTAGTGCTGCGGATACATAGCTATTCGGGATTCATCTACGGGGGGAGAAGAGATTCAATGCTTCGACATAAGTCGTTTCATCATGTAGGGTCGGGGACGATATCAGAGAGAACAACTGCTGGGAGGAGCGGCAAGGGAGGTCGAAAAGACCGAGGGTGGATGTGATGGTGAGGAATGGATGAAGATTTATCATTGGCGGGTTAGCAGTCTGGGAGGAGAGTACGCAGAAGCAGGGGAATTAATATTATCATTCATCTCCCTCTATTACGCCGTTTATGATCCTTTCATCCCCAATCCCCCGGTATCAATATCAACTGCGTCCATCGGCCTCCCTTCGATCCCTCGCCCCATCCCCCGTCCACATGTTCAACCAGATTCTAATATAACACTGGAGACTAAAATAACGGCATATTTTTGATGCCTCCGTGGAACGCGAAATGCTGTTTTAATATAACGGGTCAGGGAGCATCCCTGGGATCATCGGTATAAGATTTTTAAGTTCGTCGATCACAGTAGTGGAGTAACCCAGCGTCCAAAATGTCAGATGAAATGTTCAGACCCAATACGACGCCTATCCATGTCCTCCAGATATGCTTCGTGATCTTCTGAGTTACTCCAGCACTGCCTTCCAACATAATGTTCTTCCTCTCATTACAAATCCCTCTTTAAGCTTATCTCCTGCAATTCCTATTCCCTCCTCCAGTGTCGCTGTCCAGAGCTCACCGTTCACTTTCAATTCTGGACTCTTCATGAACTCAACGGTTTAATTATTTCAATAATTAAACCGATGATCTGGAAATTCAAGTTCTAGTTTACCACAACTCATGCCCCCCCCCCCCCCCCCCCTCCTCCGGGGGCCCCTTTACAACGATGCTTTAAATTCTCGTTTTATCTACGCTTTAGAGGTCTGCCCGAAGTATCTTCTAAACTGTTCCCCATCTATCCATTTATGTTTGGTGATGCTGCGGCCATGCGTATGAAGATGATTTATCTTTCTTCATAGCACTGCGGGTTACTGCTAAGTGCAGGAAATCACGCAAAAAGGCTGCTAAAGCACTCGTGGTCTGTCACTAAGTATCAGACCAACAACGCATTAAGCGACTGAAGTCACAGCTTACCAGGGATACCAAACGCCGCCAGGATCGGATAGATGATTTCATTGACGTACAGAATTGGAGCACGTCCCATTCTGCAAGAGTTCCTGTGACGGCGTCGAGTCCGGGCGGACAATGGAGCAAATAGCGCGGTTCAGATGTTCATTAATACTCGTTCCAACTCTCCAGTGAGATAGGGGAGTGGCGGATCCCAGGTATTATTCACAGTCTCTTGAACAAACACATTTATTTCCGTACAGTGAAGTAATTTCAGCTATCCCTTGGTGGAGGAATGCTTTATGCAAAAAACATATGTATGAGTCCGCGGACATATTACTGACCCTTTCGCTGAATCTATTGTACAACCGGGCAAGGCACCGGTTGGTTTGTTGTTGGAGAGTATTAGCAGTACCAACTCTGAAATATTTACCGCTAATGATAGGCACACCTATAGGCACAGGAAAGGGAATGATCATGGCACAACGATTTGCTTAAGTTGCAGTTCGAATTCAAAGACGAATTATTCAGGGCTACAACGTGTAAAACTCATGTCGTGGATTTGAAGCCTATCAAATCCGTGGCCCTCTTCGGGCACAGGACTTTGTCACCAATATAATCCTCTGGGCAAGTTCGCCAATGTAATCTCGTTAAACGTAGTTTACATCTGTGTTGCGTGCAGATGCTTCATGTTAGTTCAAAAGCAAAAATAAAAACACCCGCCGCATGTTGATAGTTTGATTATAATTTTGACATAAACATTAGAGAATGTCCAGAATTTTTCCTCATATCGTGCGACATGCATAAAGAGAAATAAGATTTCAACTTGAAATATGTCGCTCTGTAGTAGGTATATGTGGAATGTTCCCGACCTGAAACGTCATCTGACTATTCCCTACACATTTTTTTTAGGGCCCCAAGATTGTTGTTTCGAGAATGGATGTTTAGTGGACCAGACAGAAAATAGGCGATTCTGAATTTGTGTAATTAACTGGATTTGATAAGGGAGCCACTAGGAGGTTGCGACCATCATATGATAATATGAAACCTGCAATTTGAGAGGGAGAAGATGAAATCGGAGGGATCGGTATTACAGCTGGACATAAGGTAGGAACTGGCCAAATTTGACTGGAAATGGATACGAGCAGGAACCCATGTTGCACATCAATGTAGTCATTTTTGGGAATATATCAGAAGGTGCAGGAACTTTCCAGCCCAAAGAGGAAGAAAGATGCTAGAAGCCGAATGAAGTGATCGTGGCTGACAAGATAAGTTAAATATAGCACAAAAACTAAAAGAGAAGGCAAAAAAAATAGCAAAGATTAGCGGGAAGTTAGAGGATTGGATTTTTTTCTTAGAACAACAAAGTAACTATACAGGTAATATGGAGAGAAAAATATGAAATACGAATATAAGGAGCCAATGACATAAAAGGGGATAGCAAGTGTTCTTCAAATATATAAAGAATAATAAAGAGGCAAGAGTGGACATTGGGCGGCTGGAAAAGGATGCTGGAGAAGTGATATTTGTGAATGCAGCAACGGCAGATGAATTGAATAACTTGTTTTGCATCGGCATTCGCATTAGAAAACACCAACAACGTGTCTGGAATTCAAGAGAATCAGAGGATGGAAGTTAGTCGAGTGGCTATTACTAAGGAGACGGTGCTTGGGAAGAGGTTTACAGACCGGGCGTGTGTGCTGGGATCGGAGGGCTTGACATCAGGGAGACATTACTGGGATGTGGAGGTTGTAGATACTCGGTGCTGGGGTTTGGGAGTCGCCGCAGGGTCTGTGAAGGGGACGAGACCGATCGACCTGTCCCCGGAAGACAGGAGTCTGGAGCATCTGGCGGCGGGATCCCTTCCGCCCGTCTCCCCGCTCGACCCACCCCAGGAGGCTGCGAGTGTATCTCTGTTACAAGTCTGGGGCAGTTTCGTTTTACGACGAAGACATCATGTTCCATTTCCAAACCTTCACTGGGAATAAATTCACGGAAAAACGATCCTTTCTTCGGGACTTGGGAATTATGCCGGTGGCTGAGAATTTGCTCCGAGTCCGGGTGTGTAAAAGGATCGGTCTAGGGACTGGCGTGAGGAGCCGGGCTCATGGGGCTCTTTGGCAGAAATCCGGCGGACAACAGGACGACTTTGAAACTCCAAATTCCATGGACATAAAACCAAGGGAATGTAAATGTGGAAGAGTGAAAACAACAGGACTACAATCAGCCCTGTCGATCCGTTCATTTTAACGCGTTAACTGTGTCGGTCAGTGGGACATAAATAAGTTGTGGCACAAGCGGTGTTGGTGCGGACTTCAACAGCAATGAAAAGGCCAGTTTGGGGCATATGTAGATCGGTGGGTGGACGGCATTAAATCGGAAATTGTCAGATGTGGGAGAATGCAAAGTAAATAATGGAAATGGTAGATACAACGAATCTGTTGAAATGGTTGTGTATTTTTATTTAAGTGCCGGAAGAAATGAGCGGGCCAGGCAGCATCTGTGGGGGGGGGGGGGAATGGAAAAGCCACGCTTTGGGATCAGGACCCTTCTTTGGTCTGAAGGAGAAATTCCAAGAGTTTCAGGTTTGGTCTATCCGAGTGAATTAATTCGTATTGACGTCTTTCGGATGAGGGCGGTAAAGGATTGTATTGGGAGTTGTAAATAGGAGGGAGAAATGAAATCGGAAATTACTTGAAGGGAGAAAAATAAAGCTGAAGTAGCCCCTAGTGTAAAGAGAAAGGATGAGAATGTGGGATTACATGGAATTAATGTTAAACGATGGTCGGCGTCAACTCGGTAGTCCGAAAGACATGTTTTCGTGCTGTATTTCTATACTAAACCATTTTCTGTTAATCGGGGATAGACACATGAAGCTGGAGTAACCCTATGGGACAGATAGCATCTCTGGGGAGAAGAATTTCGAGTAACTTTGGCATTACCGCCCCCGCCCCCCTCCCCTCCACCCTAGGCGTCCGGCGAGTTTCACTGTTCGTACCCTTAATTTATCACCTCTTCCGCAGTCAACAATGGACCATTGTGAGAACCACTTTTCCTTCGTCATCAGTGTCGGCTCTGACTGTTGTGTACCTTTTCATACATCGAGTTGACGACTAGACATTGACCACAAACCCACTGACTCCATCATCTACCGAGCCGGTGCCTCCTCCAGCCCTGCCTCTTGTGAGGATGCCACCCCATCTCTCGGCTCTTCTATCTCCGATTCAGTGCTCAAGATGAGGCCTTCTACACCAGGACATCGGAGGCGTCCTATTTCTTCAGGAAAAAGGGCTTTAACTCCACTGCCTTTGGTGTTGCCTCAATAGCTAGAATATTAACAAACAAAATGTTATCAACTAAATTTAATCTCTCTAGAGGCTGTAGACAATGATGCTCACTATCCCCACCATTATTTGCTCTTGCAATCGAACCCCTAGCAGAAATCGTTAGAAACCATCCAGGAATATTTGGATACAATACTAGAGACACAAGGAATAAAATCTCCTTATATGCAGATGATGTACTAATATATATTACATAATTAGAAACTAGTATTCCAAACCTATTAAATCTAATAACTCAATTTGGTCAGTTTTCGGGATATAGAATTAATTGGAATAAAAGCGAAATCATGCCAATAACAAAATTCAATTTACATACAATACAACAATCCGCTTTTAAAATAGTTAAAGATAAATTTAAATACTTAGGAATCTATGTAACTAAGACATATACCTCTTTATTTAAACTAAATTTCCCACCCTTACTGAATAAACTACATAAGAATATTCAATACTGGAAAACACTCCCCATTTCTATGCTTGGGAGAATTAATGCTATAAAAATGATTTTTTTTACCGCAACTGTACCTACTTCAATTAATTCCGATATATATCCCAAAAACTTTTTTTCAAAAAAGTCGACTCCATCGTTACAAGTTTTGTCTGGGATTATAAGAATCATAGAATAAGTAAAAAACATTTATGTAAGTCAAAGATAAATGGAGGTTTGGCTTTGCCAAATTTCTTATTTTATTTTTGGGCAGTCCATATTAAAAACATGAATTTCTGGCTGGAAGAAATGGATCAACAACCAGATTGGTTAATGATGGAAAAGGAAGACTGTCTACCTTTTGAAATTGGACCGATCATATTTGCCCCCACAAAACTGCACAAAAAAACCTATAAAGAAAACCCCATAATACATAGTGGAATACGAATTTGGAAACAAATAAAAAAAAATTTTAATTGAATAATATACCACTCTGCGTTCCCATTGTAAATAATCCTTTATTCAAATCATCCTTTATGGACAAAGGTTTCACACAATGGAAAAATTATGGAATCAAAAATATAGGACATCTTTATGGGAAAGGTACTTTTCTTTCATTTCAAGAGTTACAACAGAATTATGGACTGCACTCAAATAATTTCTTCAGATATCTACAAATTAGAGATTATGTTAAATCTAATACACAAATCTACAGGAATAGGGAATCAGAAATTCTTGATGAATGTTTGAACAAGCATCCTAATACTGAAAAACTAATAGCTTATATTTATAACACCCTACTAAACAACGAGGTACCACCGACCGAACCATATAGATACAAATGGGAAAATGAAATAGGTCACCCTATCACGAAAGATATGTGGGACGAAAGTTTACAACAAATACATCAATGTTCATTAAATGCCAGACATACTTTAATACAATTCAAGGTCTTACATATACTTACATATACACAAGATGGCGGATGTGCGGGAGTGGGCGCCGTCTGTGTATGGCAGCCTGCCCGCAGTCCGCCTCTACACCTTTCTTTATTTTATTTTATGTTAGTGGAGGTCTTCTATGTGGGGGGTGGGGATGGGGACGGGGGAAACTTTATTCTTAGTCCCCTACCTGGTCGGAGAGGCAGCATCCCTCCGTGCTGTTTCTTCGCCCCGTCCTCGCGGCCTACCACCGAAAGGGGAGCGGCGTTTTCCTGTCGGGACCGGCTGGGACTACAGCTTCGGCGGCGGTGGCGCAGCGCTGGGATACCAACAAGGAGCGGGCGATGCCTACCGGGTCGCCGTGCGGTAAGCTCTGGAGCGCTTTGGTTGCCGACTTCCAACATCGCGGAGCTGTGGCTGCGGGCGTTCGGCCGCGGGCGGCGCTGGATTTGGATTTGGAGCGCCGCAGAGCCAGAGATCGAGTTCACCGGGGTCGGAGCTTCAGCCGGCGCGGCCGGAGGACTACGAGTGCCGCGGTCTCCGGTCTCCGGGGAGGGGACAGCCGCTCCAGACTTTTCCAAGCCGCTGAGGAATGTTTCACCCGACGCCGATGTTTCATCTTTACGGCAAGAGGGCCCTGAAAATCATCGGACTGGCTGCACGGCCACAGATGGGCCCTGACCTCGGGATGTTTCACAGAGGAAGAGGACTTAACTTTCTGGTGCCTTTCCCCCGCAGTGGAAATGTTTTGATTCTGCTGTGGGGGGATGTTTGTGTTGAACTCTGTAATATGTTGTGTCCATTTTTATTCTTTTTTTTTTTTTTTTAAACCTTTTTCTATGGTTTGCAATGGAACTTATTATTATTTAAATTATGTGAAGCGCTTTGGGGTCAATGCAAATTGACTTAAAATGCACTATATAAATAAAGTTTACTTACTTACTTACTTACTTACATAGACTACACTACTCTAAAATAAAACTAAATAGAATTTTCCCACAAATATCTCCTATTTGTGATAAATGTCTACATCTAGAGGCCAATTTAACACATACGTTTGCAAACTGTATAAAACTTAAACATTTCTGGACTGATATTTTTGAAATAACTTCAGAAGTTATTAATACAAAACTGGACCCAGACCCAAAATTAATAATACTTGGAATATCAGAACAAAGCTTAACACTCACAACAAACCAAATAAATTTCCTCAACTATAGTATAATAACCGGAAAAAAATTAATATTAACATTTTGGAAAGGCCCTACAACCCCCACAATTAAAATGTGGATTACGGAAATGTCGGAGACCCTATACTTAGAAAGAATTAGACTTGTTTTAATGGACAAACAAGATATTTTCCATAAAATTTGGGCTCCATTCATTAACTATCTGAAGGGATAGATTGGCACAGCAATCTATCCCTTCAGAGGACCCAACTGAAACTTGAACTCAGTACCAGATGAAAAGCTATACTTTATAACCTACGAACCTATCTCCATTGACGTATTACAGGTAACCCATTCCACGTCCCTTGTTTTTCTGTTGTGTTTTTTTTATTTTATTTTTTTTTATCTGTAACTTTCTACCCTCTCTTTCTCCCTCTTTCTATAAAAAATAAAAACACTAGAAGCAGAAGTAATTGATAATGGAAAATTTTAATAATGTATGACTGATGTATATGAAAAGTTTTTTTACTATAATATGTAACTACATTTTATAATATGTCTACTTCTAATAAATACATAAATAAATAAAAAAACAATACATTGAATATTGGTATAACATTTCATTTCACGAGTCTAACATGCCCGCTCTGGATGGAACCAACTTCACGGAATAGCGCGACATGTGCAAGACGAGATTGAAGGGTGGCGTCATTTCCCAACTCCAGCTCTGGGCAACTAGCGCGCCGGCGTCATGAGTTGAACAATACTCGTTAAATGTGTAAACGCGTTCTTCACCTCCAGCCTGAATTTCCTCTGTGTCATCCCGTAGATACACGAATTGGCGCAGGAGCTGACGTGCGTGAGCAAGACCCCAACTTCATTGGCGATGTAAAATGGGCTTGAGTGATCCCCACCCGCGAAATTCACAGTGACCCGAGTGCAGATGAAGCTAACAGTTGTCGTTGTCCACAGCAGGATGAAGGCGCCGGACACGGTGAACAATAAAACGATGGACTTCCGCCTATTCTCCGCCTCAGTGTCCTTGCCAACCAGTGCCTTCAGGCGGCGACGGACTCTGTTGGCCGCTATGATGTTCCTGACCGTCAGTCCGTTGAACAATACCATTATTAGGATGGGTAGTAAGGGGAGAGAAATTGTACACATCCACGAAAAAACCAGCCACCAACCGGAAATGAAGAAGTCGCGTTTCGGTCGGCACTCCCATTTCACACTATCCACGATGAGGCGTGGCACGTACATGAAGTTAAAGGGAATGAACTTTAAGCAACTTAGCGGCCACAATGATACAATGACCATGACGGCCGTCCTATCCGTGCAATAGGCGAGTCTCAGCTTCGGGCAGCAGATGCTGACAAAACGATCAAAGGTGAAGGACATGGTTAACCAGACAGAATAGTCCAGAGTAACGACCCGTAGGTATATGTTGGATGGACAAATTGCGGTGAGGAAGAGGAAGGAGTTAGGGGTGTAGTGCATGTAGATTTTCTCAATTAACACGTGAGCGATGAGAACGAGGAGGTTGGAGATTGCCATCGCAACCATGTACCTGGTGGTTCCTTTAGCGAGCCCGCACTTTCCCCGGTACAGGATCGCAGCCGTCAGCACGTTCGCTGGGGGAATAGCAAAGCACAGTGAAATTAATATTTAAATGGAACCACCGATGTAACGGAGTTAAAGTTTTACGATTGAATGTTACGTAGCGCGACAGCCCTTAACGATGCGAGGCTCGTTTTACAGCAATTATCACGTGGCGTTCAATAGAACTTTACGCTGGCGACGGGTTGCAATACAACTTCGTTATAAAAATAACTTTTTGCCATTCGTAAATCCCAAAATACTCGAGAACTTCTGCCCCTTAACTCTGTTTCTTTACCCGACAAAAATAACATAATAACAGCTGAGTAAAAACGTCGAAAGCCAGGTGGTACTTCACAAAAGTTCCGTTTTAACGCTCGAGTGCCTGCTCCGCGCGGCCATTCATCTGGTTTGGCAAATTATCAAAATTATCAAAACACAATCAAATCCGAAATAAAAAACGCATTTATTGCATTAATATCGACAGAAAAGGGAATTTGACATAACAAAATGCTTAACATGCATTTCCAATTCAAAGGTGAATCATCAGTATTGGAATTCATGGAATCAGTGGATGAAACTCACGGGGTGGGTGTAATGCAAATATAGTCGCAAATGTATTCCTCTGGACCACTGTAGCGTATTAAAGAGAGAGTTAGATATAGCTCATCGGGCTTACAGAATCAGGGGGATATGGGGAGAAAGCAAGAATAAGGTACTGATTCTGGATGATCAGCCAAGATCATATTGAATGGCGTTGCTAGCTCGAAGGGCCGATTGGCCTAGTCTTGCACCTAGTTTCCATGTTTCTATGTCGCCTCACGTTAAAAACAGCTTTATATCAGTAAACTATGTGCGGATGTTCCATTTTAGTTTCAATGATCAAAAACACCCTGCACATGTTGCAAGTTTGAATGCACATTTGACCTAAAAATCCGAGAATGCCCAGAGATTTACATCATATCGGGCATCGTGTGTAGAGAGAAATTAGCTTTCACGTTGAAAGTATTGAAGCAGGGTCTCGACCCGAAACGCAACCTTGTCTCCAGAGATGCTGCCTGTCCCGCTGAGTTACTTCAGCTTTTAAGTCTTTGTGTCAGCTTCTACTCGAGGTCACAGCATCGTCTTAAAAGTTTCACGTTCACGACTTTACAACAGAATACCCAAATAGGATACAACAGAAATTGAAAGAAGCGCTGCCTGAATAAATAAGGCAGTAAATATCATTAAATACCACCTGCACACCGCGCCGACACTGACACTTTAGCCACCATCACCCCCCCCCTCCCACACACACACACCGCGCCAACACTGTGTATGTGTGCGCGCGCGCGTGTGTATGTGTGTGCGAGAGAGAGAGAGAGAGAGAGAGAGAGAGAGAGAGGGAGAGAGAGAGAGAGAGAGAAAGAGAGGAGAGAAAGAGAGAGAGAGAGAGAGAGAGAGAGAGAGAGAGAGAGAGAGAGAGCGAGAGAGAGAGCGAGAGCTCAGAGGCTAGGATCCCGCAGAGATCGCTCTCTCTAGGAGAAAACGAGAGAGAGAGAGAGAGCGTGTGTGTGTAGATTATTGCATATATATGGTTATGCGGCGTTGTGTGCGCGCGTGTTTGAGTAAGTGTGTGAGTGTATGTGCGTGTGTGTAGATTCGTGTGCGTATGCAGTTGTGCGTTCGATTCATGCATTACTAAGTAATGGAAGTAGAAGTAGGCAATTCAGCACCACGAGTGTACTCCGCCATTCAATCATGTCTCACCTATCTTTCTCACACATATCAATTCTCCTGCCTTCTCCCCATAACGTCACCATTCCTAACTAAAGGTGTGTCTTTTATTCCGAGGCTGTGCATCTGGTCTTATTCCAACTCGTGGAAACGACGTATTCATATTCACTTAATCCAGGCCTTTCACTATTAGGTAAGATTCAATAAAGTCTGCCCACATCCTTCTAAACACCAGCGTGCAACAGCCCAGTCCCTTCAAACACTCATCATTCGCTCAGAGCCAGCACGTCCCTCCTCAGATATGGTGACCGATACTGCTCTCAATGTGTACGCGCATGTCTGTGTGTGTGTGTGTGTGTGTGTGTGTGTGTGTGTGTGTGTGTGTGTGTGTGTGTGTGTGTGTGTGTGTGTGTGTGTGTGTGTGTGTGTGTGTGTGTGTGTGTTTGTTTGTGTGTGTGTGTGTGTGTGTGTGTGTGTGTGTGCGTGCGTGTGTGTGCGTGTGCGTGTGTGTGCGTGTGTGTGTGAGTGTGTGTGTGTGTGCGTGTGTGCGAGAGAGAGAGACAGAGAGAGAGAGAACGCGAGACGGAGAGAGAGGGAGAGAGAGAACGCGAGACGGAGAGAGAGGATGCGCCCGGGCGTTCAGCTGGCACCGGGGCACTGGAGAGTGATCGAGAACCGAAATGCGACGGGAAACGGAATCCGTGCACTAGGAGCCGAAACACCTTGAACGGTGCATGAAACATGGAACAGTGATAAACACCAACAGAGCTCTCGGCCCACAACGTCCGTGCCAAACGTAATGCCACGTTAAACTATTCGTCTTTGGCTCCCCATGTTCCACATCCCTCCATTCCCTGCATATTTATATGCCCATACAAAAGCCCCTTAAATGCCGCCATGGAATCCAATTCCGCCACCCCCTGGACAGCATGTCCACGACTCCCTCCGCCCTCTCTGAAAAAAATAACGCCCCGCAATCTCCGTTAAGCACGAAGCATTTACTCGCTCATCATTCACTGAAAATGCGTTAGATATGACGTGTATAGAAAAGAACTGGAGTAAGAATTACCATTCAGTCATTTTAACCCAGTGTCTTTTCTCTCTCTCCAAACCTGTGTGTACATTTCCAATGTGACCGTGTGTTTTTTCTCCGAGTTCTCCGATTCCTCTCACACTCCAAACACATACAGGTTTGTGGGTTAATTGGCTTCGATGTTACTGTCAATTGACCCCAGTCAGTAGGATAGCGCTACTGTTCGGAGTGATGTTTGGTCGACGCACATTCGGTGGGACCGAAGATCCTGTTTCCGCGATTTATCTCTAAACGCAAAAAAACTCAAGAAATATAACACAAATCAGAAGCAGGTAACTTGTGTAGACGCGGGGAAATAGGAATCCGGATTAAAAGAAAAACTAAGTACTGGAATACGTCAGCATGTCAGGCTGGACCTCTGGCGAACATGGATAGGCGACGTTTCTAGTTGGGATCTTTCCTCAGTCTAATTGAACTAGAAGAGGGTGAGAGGGCAGGACGATGGGTGTGGCGGGAACACGTCTGGTGTGTGTACGGTGAATAGAGGTAATGGGTGTTTTGGACACGGGTGGACAAAGGCCAGAGGTGAAAGGGGAATAGGACACGTGACATAAGGAGATAATAATGGAAGAATTGTAAAAAGGCAGGTGGGTGAATAGAGGTGAAAGGAGACTGGGGAATGGGGTGGAATGGGGGTGGGGAAAAGGAGAGATGTGTGCTTATTTAAAGGTGTGCAGGAAAGAGACCCGGAAGCATATTGATTTGGTGGGAAGTTACAGAGCATGTGGTTTCTGGTAAATAAGTAGTTCGAGTTATTCAAGTGTCATTGTTACTAACGTGTAAGAACAAGGAGACTACGCGTAAGCCGTTTTAAACAGGTGCTTGGCGCGCTGCTTGGGGAAAATATACGGGCGTGTTTGCGCAATCTTTCTTCAGCAGCGTGTTTCTGGTCAACGAGGCAGGGTTCATGTGAAAGGTTCTCTTGCATATTTCCATACCTTCTCTGGTTTAATGACATTGTTCCTTTATTACAGCTAGGTCTACTATTTGGAGCTTGGGAAGCGTAATAACGAAAGTGTTCGTGGGCAAACCTTTCAGCGATCACTAGAGCTTCAGGATAATTTTGGAGCGAGTCAGAGTGAGCTCACCACTTAAGATTCTGTACAGGGACAAGGCAAACTTTGATGGTATTGGAGAATTACTTGTTAAAGTTGATTGGACCAAGTTTTCCCCGCAAAACTAACGTCGGGTAAGTGGACTGTTTTTGAAAGTATGGTGGCCGTTGATGTCATGCATGCTCCTGTTAGAGTGAGGTGCAAAACAGGTGGGAGTAAGGAAACTTGGATGACGAACTAAATTGAGCCTCTGGTAAGGCAGAATGAGGAGGCAACGGACAGATATAGGAAGCTGGGATTACATATATCCATCGATAAGTTTTGAGAACTGAGGGGCATATTTAAAAAGGCCGTGCTGACTATACCCGATAAGTAGGTTTACGACCTTGGCCATCAACCCGCGGTTGCATACACAGATGCCCACACCTTTAGCTCGCCTATTGCAACCCTTTCTTCTTAAATTACAAAAGAAACCTTTGGAACTTCGCTTTACCACATATGTCAGGAATATGTCATATTCCCCTTTTGTTCTCCGGATTTCCATCCGAGGTGAATCCATCCTGGTGTGTTCCGTGTAACTCTCAAGGCATTCAATTGTTACCAGCTGCCGATACCTGACACGTACCCCCTTCTTCTCCTGACTGGAGATTCAATATCCCTCGTCAGCCAGAGTTCTCTCGGCCTGCCGACATCAACTGAGCTGGACAACCCTAATAGCGATTTACTCACTCTGAACCCTCCCTATCTCACTTTGAAATGTCCCTGCCAGTCAACATTTGTAAGTTGCAAGTTGAATCAGAATGAGCAAATCCCCAATGTTCGCTTTTAAATTGCTGAGGAGTTCATCTTTTCATTTTAAAACAGTATAATGCTTCCTGGTACCAAGCTCCATCCCATAGACCCTTGTGTGTGTGTGTGTGTGTGTGTGTGTGTGTGTGTGTGTGTGTGTGTGTGTGTGTGTGTGTGTGTGTGTGTGTGTGTGTGTGTGTGTGTGTGTGTGTGTGTGTGTGTGTGTGTGTGTGTGTGTGTGTGTGTGTGCGTGCGTGTGTGTGTGCGCGTGTGCACTCCTCTGGCACTGGGAGGCAATGGCAGGCATAAAACGCAATGAAATGAGTTGATGTTACACAGACGCAATTATAGTGGAAATACTAATCACGGTCATAAAAAGCGCAAAAATCAGAATTACTGCACGGGTTGGTATAGGGACACGTAGAGTATGCTGGGGCTCTATTGATCGGAGCGCAGGAGGATGAGGGGTGATCTTATTAAGGTTTACAAAACCATGAGAGGAATAGATCAGGTAGACGCACAGAGTCTCTTGCCCTGAGTAGGTGAATCGCGGACAACAGGAAGGCGTAATGTGAAGTGGAAAATATGTTATAGATATCTAGGGGACATCGTTTGCACACCAAGGGTGGTGGATATGAAACAAGCTGCTAAAGGAGATAGTTGAGGCAGGGACTATCCCAACATTTAAGTAACAGATAGACGGGCACATGGACAGGAGGGATATGGACCAAACGCGGACAAGTTGGATTAGTGTAGCTGGGGCATGGTATTAGATTAGGACAAGGTGGCCGATGGGCCTGTTTCCGAATTGTATTACTCTATGACTCATACTCTATAGACTAATGTCCTCAGCCTGCTAGTGTTCCATCTACCTTCATTCCCTCCACACCGATGTGCTTATCACATGAACTGCACTGTTCCATGTTCTATGCTCAATGCAGACTGGACGCGCTACCGAGGGCGGTGCCGGAATCAGGTGCGATGGTGCCAATCATTGCAAATAGCACAAACAGCAGAGGTCCCAGCTCCGTTCTCTGCGGTACTACACTTGTCACAGGGCTCCTGCCGGAATAGCTACATTTCAACCAGCACTCTCTCTCCTCCCAATAACACAATTACGAATACATACGATCAAGTCATCATGAATCCGGTACACTTTAATCAGCTGGATCACCCTTACACGAAGGACCTTATTAAAAGCCTGACGAAAGTCCATGTACACAACATCCACCGCCCTATCGCCACAAATGTCCCTTGTCATCTCCTCAAAAATCACAATCAACACGACACGACATACCACGGACAAAGCATTGCCGGCTAATCTCACTGAACCTACTCCCTTTCAAATCGGTGAGTTCTATCTCCAAGAATTCCCTCCAATAGTTTCCCTGCCATTGATGTGACGCTCAACGGACTATTGTTTTCTGTATTTTGACTCCCTATTTCTTCAACAAAGGAACAACAGTGACCACGCTGACGTACTCTGGGAGCTCACCTTTGGCTGGAGAATGATCAAATATACTTGTACAGTCTCCCTCAATCGCCTCTCATGGCTCCCCAATAGTTTAGAATAGATCCCGTCATGCACTGGGGTGTTATCCACCTTAATGTTCTTCAAGAACTTCCGCACCACCGCCTTCTCGATCATAAAATACCATATTTTGTATTTTCTACACTAATATTGCAATCCTCCAACTCCTTCTCCTCGTAGATGCAAAGTACTCCTTCAGTTCCCCACTTACGTCATCTACCTCCACGAATACATTCCACCTTGATCTTTGAATGGTCAAACCTTCCCCCTGCCACCATTTTATTTCCAGAAGAAGTCGTGGGATTTCCCTTAATCTGCCTTGCTTGACATTTAGTGCTTCCTTCTGGTCTCTGTAATTGTCCGCATCAGTTTCCGACTCGTTTTATATTACTCCAAAGCCACGTCATATGCTTCCTTCTGATGTCCTTTCCCTCTGTCACCATTTAGAAATCGTGGACGCATTGGTGATCATTTCCAATGTTCTATAGATTCAGGATCAGGCCCTGTGAATTGGAGGGTAGCTACTGTTATCCCACTTTTTAAGAAAGACGGGAGAGAGATAACTGGGAATTATAGACCAGTTAGCCTGACATCGGTGGTGGGGAAGTTGCTGGAGTCAATCACGAAAGATGAAATAGCGGCACCTTTGGATAGCAGTAACAAGATCGTTTCGAGACAGCGTGTATTTACGAAGGGGAAATCATGCTTGACTAAACCTCTGGATTTTTTTGAGGATGTAACTAGGAAATATCGACAAAGGAGAGCCAGTGGATATAATGTACCTGGACTTTTAGAAAGCATTTGATAAGGTCCCATATGGGAGATTGGTGTTCAAAATTAGGGCACATGGTATTGGGGGTAGAGCGCTGACATGGACATCAATTTGATTCGCAGACAGGAAACAAAGAGTAGCGATTAACGTGTCATTTTCAGAGGGACCGCATCTAATTACAATACATATTGATGATTTAGATGAAGGTATCACGTAACATTTGCAAATTTACAGATTACGCATATCTTGGTGGCAGTGTTAACTGTGAGGAAGATGCTATGAGGAAGCAGGGTGACTTGGACAGGTTGGTGAGGGGGCAGATGCATGGCATATGCAGTTTAATATGGATAAATGTGAAGTTATTCACTTTGGTAGCAAAACAGGAAGGCAGATTATTATCCAAATTGTGTCAAGTTGGGAAAAGTGGAGGTACAACGGGATCTGGAGGTCCTTGTTCATCAGTCAAAGTAAGCATGCAGGTACAGCAGGCAGTGAAGAAAGCAAATAGTATGTTGGCCTTCATGACAAGAGGAGTTGAGTATATGAGCAAAGAGGTACTTCTGCAGTTGTACAGGGCCCCAGTGAGACGACAACTGGAGTATTGTGTGCGGATTTGGTCTCCAATGTTGAGGAAGGACATTCTTGCTATTGCGGGAGTGTAGCGTTAATTCCCGGGGTGGCGGGACTGTCATATGCTGAGAGAATGGAGCGGCTAGGCTAATTATCTGGAATTTAGAAGGACGAGGGAATCTTCTTGGAACATATAAGATCATTAAGTGTTTGGACACGCTAGAGGTATAAAACATGTTCCCGGTGTTGGGGGAGTCCCGAAACAGGGGCCTCAGTTTAAGGAGTGGGCCATTTAGAACGGAGATGAGGAAACACTTTTTCACACAAAGTGTTTTGACTCTGTTGAATTCTCTGCCTCTGAGGGCGGTGGAAGCCGACTACCTGGATATTTTCAACAGAGCGCTAGATAGTTGAGTATAGGAGCAGGGAGGTTCTACTGCAGTTGTACAGGGTCTTGGTAAGACCACACCTGGAGTATTGCGTACAGTTTTGGTCTCCAAATCTGAGGAAGGACATTATTGCAGAGAAGGTTCACCAGACTGATCCCTGGGATGTCAGGACTGTCTTATGAAGAAAGACTGGATAGACTTGGTTTATACTCTCTAGAATTTAGGAGATTGAGAGGGGATCTTATAGAAACTTACAAAATTCTTAAGGGGTTGGACAGGCTAGATGCAGGAAGATTGCTCCCGATGTTGGGGAAGTCCAGGACAAGGGGTCACAGCTTAAGGATAAGGGGGAAATCCTTTAAAACCGAGATGAGAAGAACTTTTTTCACACAGAGAGTGGTGAATCTCTGGAACTCCCTGCCACAGAGGGTAGTCGAGGCCAGTTCATTGGCTATATTTAAGAGGGAGTTAGATGTGGCCCTTGTGGCTAAGGGGATCAGAGGGTATGGAGAGTAGGCAGGTACGGGATACTGAGTTGGATGATCAGCCATGATCATATTGAATGGCGGTGCAGGCTCGAAGGGCCGAATGGCCTACTCCTGCACCTAATTTCTATGTTTCTATGTTTCTATAGGGCGATTGAAGATTGTGGAGTCAGGGGATATGGGAAGGCAGGAACGGGGTACTGATTGTGGATGATCAGCCATGATCACATTGAATGGAGGTGCTCCCTTGAAGGGCAGAATGTCTTACTCCTGCACCTATGGACTATTGTATATTGTCTATTGTCCACCCTATTCGTCATACACTGACCGTTTCGAGTGCCATCCTTAGCTCTCCTCTTCACTGGAAGATGCTGATGCTGCACTTTGATCAGAAGGCCTTTTGATTCGGACATGTCATCGATGGACCTATTCCCCAAGAAAGCACTTTCCTCTAACATCCAAACCTGTTCCTGTTCAAAACACACCTCCGCACTTGTCCCGCGCATCTGCTTTTATCATGAAACTTAGCCATTCCTCACCCAAGAACGGATTATCTGCAATGTGATTCGAAAAGAACTCTGGCAGGTTTGCAGATGAAGTGATTCTAAAACAATGCAGATTTTCACTCGATGTCAATGCAAATATTAATCAAAGTTAATCGTTCTATTTCACTAGAGCGTACATTTAAACCGATAAATTTTACATATTGGATCGAGGGTAAATGATGCAGACGCCGGTTGTAGAGAACCATTAGGCACCGAGACGCGACGGCCGTATTTTCCGTTCAGCCAGAGTAAATGCAGACACAAGGAATTTCGTATCGGTACAAATACCAGAGATGAAAAGAGAAAACAGCGTGAGAGAAGGAGCTAAAAATACAGGACGCGTAAAATATGAAGTCAGAGGAACCAATATCGGTGGAAAGGAGAATGGAGCATCTGCAGATACTGGTTTACACAGAAGGTAGACGCAAAATGCTATATAACTCAGCGGGAAATGCAGTATCTCTGAATGTGATGGGTGACGTTTCCGGTCGAGACCATTCTTCGCACTAAACGTCATTGGAGAGGCAGGCACAGAGATAAGGAAGTGTCAGGTGTGATCATTGTTACTTAGGAGAAGGTGACAAAAAAAGCAAACAGAGATGATGTAATCGGGGAGAGTCAAACTGGTCGGAGAACCGGGAAGGCGGAGGGATGGAGAGGGTACAGATTTGAAGGTGGGAGGAAATTAATGTGCGTTCACGTTGCACACAACAAAGAGTGGAGGGGGCATGTAGATTGTATGGATTTGTAGAACCTATGGATTTGAATCATAAAGTATGTGCCGGATATTAATGATTGAAGAAAAAAGAGGTCACCTACGAGCTAGTCTTCAATGTCGAGCGCGCGACATAAGAAATATTTTGGGGATAGCAACTAACAATACATTGGACATTGGTATAAAATGTAATTCCACGAAGAGTCCTGCCCAAGATGCCCGCTCTGGGTGCAACCAAATTTACGGAATAGCGCGGTCATGTGAAGGAATAGATTAAGGGCTCCAGTACTAGGCAACTGCCGCGCGGGTGTCACGAGTTTAACAATAATACGCTGTAAATTTATAAGCGCGTTCGTCACCTCCAGCCTGATCTTCCTCTGTGTCATCCCGTAGATACACGTGTTGGCGCAGGAGCTGATGTGCATGAGCAAGTTCCCAACTTCATTGCCGATGTAAGATGTGCATGAGTGATCCCCGCCCGCGAAATTCACAGTGACCTGAGTGCAGACGAAGGTTACAGCTACCGTTGTCCACAGCAGAATGAAGGCGCCGGACACGATGAACAGTAAAA
This sequence comes from Amblyraja radiata, assembly GCF_010909765.2. Classification (NCBI taxonomy): domain Eukaryota; kingdom Metazoa; phylum Chordata; class Chondrichthyes; order Rajiformes; family Rajidae; genus Amblyraja; species Amblyraja radiata. The sequence continues at coordinate 845,484 of NC_046004.1, read as the reverse complement.
AGATGGACTTCCGCCGATTCTCCGTCTCAGTATCCTGACTATCAACTGCCTTCAGGCGACGACGGACTCTGTTGGCCGCTATGATGTTCCTGACCGTCAGTCCGTTGAACAATATAATTATTATGAAGGGTAGTAAGGGGAGAGAGATTGAACACATCCACGAACCAAACAACCACCAAGTGGAAATGAAGTAGGCGCGTTTGTGTAGAACCACCAATTCACATTGTCCACGGTTAAACGTGGCACGTACATGAAATGGAAGGGGATATACTTTATGCAGCCCGTGACGGCCGTCCTATCCGTGCAATATGTGAGTCTCAGCTTCGGGCAGCAAATGCTGACAAAACGGTCAAATGTGAAGGACATGGTAAACCGCTGCCGTCAGTATGTTTGCTGGAGAAATAATAAAGTACAGCGAAATTAATATTTAAATGGCCACTGGTGTTACGGAGTTATGGTTACTGTTCGATCTTACTAGTCTTGCGATCAACGGGATTAATCAGAAAAAACATTCAGAGCAATAACTTTGCAACTATACATGGCGTTCACGAGCAATGCCATGTATATTCCAAAAATTAATTCTTAAAAATAGTTGCTGTCTTTCGCAAACTCCCAAAGCGCTCGAGGATATCTGATTAAAGATCATCAATTTGAACTTTCGACTGTTATTTTTTACCCCAGAACAAATGAAAAAATATACAGAACATCCTGGATGTACGCAGAGAGTAAGCTGGAAGCTGCTTAAAGTTCAGGCGTTCGGTCCAAGGATCATCAGCTGGATTGGCGGTGCGCATCAGAGAAAAATGGGTGGGGTAGACACAAAAAGCTGGAGTAACTCAGCGAAACATGCAGCATTTCGATCCGATGTGTTACTGCAGCATGTTGTGTCTATCTTTGGTTTAAACCAGCTTCTGCAGTTCCTTCACACACATATAATGGCGATGTTACAAAACCTACCATCAGCGGCGCAGTAGATCTGCCACTGCCGGTGCGTGCGATTCCGGAGCCGTTGTGCGCGGGGGGGGGGGGGGGGGGGAAGGGGGGTCGGATGAAAATGCAGGTTTGCATTGGTTGTCGGAAAAGGATGTCCTCGGGCTGCTAGAAAAGGGATAGAGAGGGATATCTTCGGGCTACTGATGAAGAAAAATCGTTCGGGCTTCCGGTCATGGATTAAAAAAAAATATTAGACGATTTAATCGCAGAAATTAAATTTTAACTCGACTAAAAACGCATTTAACGCCTTCAACATCACGGATCGCAATATCAGGACAAAACAAAAGGTATGTCGTTTATTTAACATATTAGTTTGCTTTTTGTTGTGGCTTCATTTTAATCGCATGATGCGAAAATGTTATTTAGGCCCACATACGAATCGACCGTGTCTTGCCTGCCGATGTGGGTTTAAATTTACGGCCACGTCAACATTCCAATCTATCACATTCAAGAAACATCCACTCTCAAGATAATCAAATAATTTTTTTTTGCACAATCATGTCATAAGAATATCTAAATCATCTACATTTTGTGTTATTGTATATCCATGATCAATATTTTTAATCTAAATATCCAGCGTACAGTTTTAGTTAGATGTGTTGTGAAAAAAATAATAGAAACATAGAAAATAGGTGCAGGAGAAGGCCATTCGGCCCTTCGAGCTTGCACCGCCAATCAATATCACGATGGCTGATCATCCAACTCAGTATCCTGTGCCTGCCTTCTCTCTATACCCCCTGATCCCTTTAGCCACAAGGGCCACGTCTAACTCCCTCTTAAATATAGCCAATGGACTGGCCTCAACTACCTTCTGTGGCAGATAATTCCAGAGATTCACCACTCTCTGTGTGAAAAATGTTTTCCTCATCTCGGTCCTAAAAGATTTCCCCCTTATCCTTAAACTGTGACCCCTTGTTCTGGACTTCCCCAACATCGGGAACAATCTTCCTGCATCTGGCCTGTCCAACCCCTAAATAATTTTGTAAGATTCTATAAGATCCCCCCTCAATCTTCTAAATTCTAGCGAGTACAAACCGAATCTATCCAGTCTTTATTCATATGAAAGTCCAGAGATCCCAGGAATCAGTCTGGTGAACCTTCTCTGTACTCCCTCTATGGCAAGAATGTCTTTCCTCAGATTAGGAGACCAAAACTGTACGCAATACTCCAGATGTGGTCTCACCAGAACCCTGTAAGACTGCAGTAGAACCTCCCTGCTCCTATACTCAAATCCTTTTGCTATGAATGCTAACATATCATTCGCCTTCTTCACTGCCTGCCGCATCTGCATGCCTACTTTTAATGAATGGTGTACCATGATTCCCATGTCTCTTTGCATCTCCCCCTTTCCTAATTGACCACCATTCAGATAAAAGTCTACCTTCCTGTTTTTGCTACCAAAGTGGATAACCTCACATTTATCCACATTATACTGCATCTGCCATGCATTTGCCCACTCAGCCAGCCTATCCAAGTCACCTTGCAGCCTCCTAGAATCCTCCACACAGCTAACACTGCCCCCCAGCTTCGTGTCATCGGCAAATTTGGAGATGCTGCATTCAATTCCCTCGTCCAAATCATTAATATATATCGTAAATAGCTGGGGTCCCAGCACTGAGCCTTGCGGTACCCCACTAGTCACTGCCTGCCATTGTGAAAATGACCCGTTTACTCCTACTCTTTGCTTCCTGTCTGCCAGCCAGTTCTCTATCCACATCAATATTGAACCCCCAATACCGTGTGCTTTAAGTTTGTATACTAATCTCTTATGTGGAACATTGTCGAAAGCCTTCTGAAAGTCCAGATATAACACATCCACTGGTTCTCCTTTATCCACTCAGCCAGCCTATCCAAGTCACCTTGCAGCCTCCTAGAATCCTCCACACAGCTAACACTGCCCCCCAGCTTCGTGTCATCGGCAAATTTGGAGATGCTGCATTCAATTCCCTCGTCCAAATCATTAATTTATATCGTAAATAGCTGGGGTCCCAGCACTGAGCCTTGCGGTACCCCACTAGTCACTAGTCACTAGTTACATCCTCGAAAAATTCTATAAGATTCGTCAGATATGATTAGGGGAGAATACGTGTTCGGCACGGACTAGAAGGGTCGAGATGGCCTGTTTCCGTGCTGTAATTGTTATATGGCTATATAGTTATAAAGTGTTTCATATTTGTTTCAGAATGCTTCAATCTATAATAATTGAAAATGTCATTCAATCTCTCTTAATTTTTAAGAAAGTTATGGGCTTTTGACTGTCCTCCGTCACAGATTTTGTGTTAAGAATGGAAAAACAACAGGGAACAAGATGCTAATTTCCGAGTATGAGAATGACCATAACTTTTAAAATACTGAAGTGAATTAGGTCTCAAATTAAAGTTATCTTAATGCTTTATCTGATGGGACGAAGTACAGGCTTGATTTTTGAAATCTCAAAATGTTGTAACATTCCTATTATAATTGATGATGTCTGGCGTGAAACATTGACGTCGTTAGGCTAAGCAAAGACGCTGCTTCTGTTTACCAATATATTCTGATTTGATTTCTGATCTGGAGCATTTGCGCGCTGATTCCCCTTTTGGTTTGTAAACGTATCAAAATGTAAAGCAAAGTGAAAACTACGGGATCTGTATATTTGATTTTGGATCAAATAGTGCTGCGGATACATAGCTATTCGGGATTCATCGACGCGGGGAGACGAGATTCAATGCTTCAATATAACTCGTTTCATCATGTAGGGTCGGGGGCGGTATCGGAGAGAACAACTGCTGGCACAAGCGGCAAGGGAGGTCGAAAAGACGAGGGTGGATGTAATGGTGAGCAAAAGGATGAAGATTTACTTTTGGCTGGTAGGCAGTCTGGGAAGTAAGTACTCAGAAGCAGGGGAATTAATATTATCATTCATTTCCCTCTATTACGCCGCTTATGATCCTTTCATCCCCAATCCCCCGGTATCAATATCAACTGCGTCCTTCGACCTCCCTTCCATCCCTCGCCGCATCCCCTGTCCACATGTTAAATCAGATTCTAATATAATTCAGGAGACGAAAAGGACGGTAGATATTTTGATGCGTCCATGGAACGCGAAATGCTCTTTTAATACAACGGGTCAGGCAGCATCCCTGGGAGTCATCGGTATGATAGTTTTAAGTTCGTCGAATACAGTAGTGGAGTAACCCAGCGTCCAAAAGGTCAGATGAAATGTTCAGACCCAAAACGACGACTATCGGCAGAAAGTGTTAGAGCCCACCCAGAAACATATGGGTATAATACTAAAAATACAGTTAATAAAATCTCCTTATATGCAGATGATGTATTACTATATATTACAAATCTAGAAACTAACATCCCAAACTTGTTAAATCTTATAACTCAATTAGGCTTATTTTCGGGATATAGAATTAACTGGAATAAAAGTGATATCATGCCAATGACGGAACTTAACTTGTATATATCGCAACAATCTCCCTTTAAAATAGTCAATGAAAAAATTAAATAGCTAGGAATTGATGTGATAAATGATTTATCATTTAAACTATTTTTTCCGCCTTTACTTAATAAACTACATAAGAATATTCAATATTGGAAAACACTTCCCATCTCAATGCTCGGTAGAATCAATGCCATACAAATGATTTTTCTCCCGCAATTACTACACCGTTTCCAATCAATCCCGATATATCCCCCCATTTTTTTTAAAGTTGATTCTATTGTCACAAGTTTTATTTGGGTGTATAAGAACCATAGAATAAGTAAAAACATTTATGCAAATACAAGATGAAAGGAGGATTAGTTTTACCCATTTTTTTATTTTACTTTTGGGCAGTGAATATTAAAAATATGAACTTTTGGTTGGAAGATATGGATCAGCAACCAGACTGGTTAAAGATGGAAAATGAGGATTGCCTGCATTTTGAAATTGGCCCGATGCTGTTAGCTCCCACAAAACGGTATAAAACAACTTGTAATGACAACCCTATAATATACAGTGGGAAACGAATTTGGAAACAATTAAAAAATGCGTTAAAATTGGATAATTTCTCACTTTCTCTTCCCATTTGTAAATAATCCTTCATTTAAACCTTCTGTGTTGGATAAAGGTTTTGAACAATGGAAAAATACGGAATTAAAAATGTGTGATATCTTTATAGAAACGGTGTTTTCCTTTCATTTCTGGAGTTTCAACAGAATTATGGATTACATTCAAATATTTTTTTAGAATTTATTTATTTATTTACTAGAATGTTGCCTGGGTTTCAGCAACTAAGTTACAGAGAAAGGTTGAACAAGTTAGGGCTTTATTCTTTGGAGCGCAGAAGGTTAAGGGGGGACTTGATAGAGGTCTTTAAAATGATGAGAGGGATAGACAGAGTTGATGTGGATAAGCTTTTCCCTCTGAGAGTAGGGAAGATTCAAACAAGGGGACATGACTTGAGAATTAAGGGACAGAAGTTTAGGGGTAACATGAGGGGGAACTTCTTTACTCAGAGAGTGGTGGCTGTGTGGAATGAGCTTCCAGTGAAGGTGGTGGAGGCAGGTTCGTTTTTATCATTTAAAAATAAATTGGATAGTTATATGGACGGGAAAGGAATGGAGGGTTATGGTCTGAGCGCAGGTATATGGGACTAGAGGCGAATACGTGTTCGGCACGGACTAGAACGGGCGAGATGGCCTGTTTCCGTGCTGTAATTGTTATATGGTTATATGGTTATATGATATTTACAGCTTAAAGATTATGTTAAATCACATACAGAAGACTATAGAACTAGAGAGCCAGATATTCTTGATGAATGTTTGAATAAACATCCTAATACAGTTAAATTAATATCTTACATTTATAATACTCTTTTAGATAGTGAGATCCCGTCGTCGGAATTATATTGACAAGCATGGGAAAATGAATTAGCTCAATCTATTACGAAATATATTTGGGATGAAAGTCTACAACACATACATCAATGCTCGTTAAATGTCAGGCATTCTTTAATGCAATTTAAAGTATTACATAGACTGCATTCTTCCGAACCAAAACTAAATAGAATTTTTCCTAATATCTCCCCTATATGTAACAAATGTCAATATTCAGTGGCTGATTTAACCCATACTTTTGTAAATTGTATAAAAATTAAAGACAATCAGGACGGATATTTTTAAAATAATTTCCGAATTTGTTAATATTCAATTGGACCCTGATTCCAAATTAATGATATTGGGAATATCAGAACAATGCGTAAAACTTATAACAAGCCAAATACATTTCCTTGATTATACTATAATAATTGTGAAAAAAGTATTATTAAAATTTTGGAAAAACCCAACAATTAAAATGTGGATTATGGAGATGTCGGAGACCTTACATTTGAAAAACAAATAGACTTGTCTTAATTCACAAACCAGAATTATTTACTAGAATATGGTCTCCATTTATAAATTATTTGAAGGGGTAGAATGGTCCAGCACGGAAGCCTGACTGAAAGTTGAATCCAGGATTAGATGAATAGTTACATTTTTTTTAACCTACGGACCCATCTCCTAAGATGTATTATTCATATTGATAGTTTACTCTATTTTTTTTATATGTTCTTGTTTTCTTTCCTCTCTATGAATACAAATAAACAATTAGAAGCAGTGTTAATACGTAATTGATCAATGAGGACACCAGCTATTATGATAGCTGGGACCCCGGGAACCTCGATATTAATAATATGTAATCGTTAAACAAATTATTATTGGTTTGGATTACGATATGCATCGCTTCTAATAAAAATATTATATAAAAGAAACAAAAACAACGTCTATCCATGTCCTCCAGAGATGCTGCGTGATCCTCTGAGTTACTCCAGCAATGCCTTCCAACATAATGTTCTTCCTCTCATTGTAAACCCCTCTTTCTGCTTATATCCTGCAATTCCTATTTCCTCCTCCAGCGTCGCTGTCCCGAGCTCACCGTTCAATTTCCATTCTGGTCTGGGATCATCGGTTTAATCATTGAAATAATGAAACAGTTGAGTTTATGAAAACTGTTTCATTGTTTCCCTGAATAAACCGATGATCTGGAAAGTCAGGTTCCAGTTTACCACAACCCATATCCCCCCGCCCACCCATTTACAACGATGCTTTAAAATCTCGTTTTATCTACGCTTTAGAGGTCTGCCCGATGTTTCTACTAAACTGTTCCATATCTATCCATTTATGCTTGGTGGTGCTACGGCCATGCGTATGCAGATGATTTCGCTTTCTTCATAGCACAGCGGGTTACTGCTAAGTGCAGGACATCGCGCAAAAGGGCTGCGAAAGCAATCGTGGTCTGTCACGATGAATCAGACCAACACCACATTAAGCGACTGAAATACAGCTTACCGGGGATACCAAACACCGCCAGGGTCGGATAGATGATTTCAGTGACGTACAGAATTGGAGCACGTCCCATTCTGGAAGAGTTCCTGTGACGGCGTTATGTTCGGGCGGACAATGAGCAAATAGCGCGGTTCAGATGCTCATTAATACTCGCGCCAACTCTCCAGTGAGATAGGGGAGTGGCGGATCCCAGGTGTTATTGACAGTCTCTTGAACAAACACATTTATTTCCGTACTGTGAAATAATATCACTTATCCCTTGGTGGAGGAATGCTTTATGCAAAATCATATGTATGAGGCCGCGGACATATTACCGACCCTTTAGCTGAAACTATTGTGCAACCGAGCAAGGCATCGGTTGGTTTGTTTTTGGAGTGTATTAGCAGAACTAACTCGGAAATATTTACCGCTATTGATCACAATTATAGGCATATGGAAGGGAAGGATCATGACACCACGATTTGCTTAGTTCGAATTCAAAGGTCAATTATTCAGTTAAACAACTTGTAAAACTCATGTGGTGGAGTTGAAGCCGATCAAATCCAAAGCCCTCTTCGGACACGACAGTATATTCATCTGGGCATCTTCGCCGTTGTACTCTTCTCGTTAAGTGTAGTTCTGCTTTACGTGCCGATGATTCATTATATTTCAAACGCAAAAAGTAAAAACACCCGGCATGTGTTGATAGTTTGATTATGTTTGACATAAACATCACAGAATGTCCTGAATTCTTCATCAGATCGGGCGACACGTGTAGAGTGTAATAAGATTTCAACTTGAAATAAATTACCCTGTAGTAGGTGCCTGTGGAAGGTTCCCGAACTGAAACGTCATCTGACTATTCCCAACACATTTTATTAGGGCCCTGAGATGTTTTTTTCGAGGATGGATTTGTAGTGGAGCAAACAGAGATTAGGTAATTATGAATATGTGTAATGAACTGGTTGCGATCATCATATGATAATATTCAATCTGCAATTTGAGAGGGAGAAGATGAAATCGGAGCGATTGGTATTACACTGGACATGAAGTATTAGCTGGCCAAATTTGAATGGAAAGGGATCCGAGGAGGAACCCATGTGGAATAGAAATGTAGTAATTTCTGGGAATATAACGAAAGGATCTTTACAGCCCAAAGAGGAAGAACGATTCTAGAGGCAGAATGAAGCGATCGTGGCTGACAAGATAACTCAAATCCGGCACTAAAATAAAAGAGAAGGCAAAAACATTGCAAAGATGAGCGTGAAAGTAGAGAATTTGATATTTTTTTAAATAAACAACAAAGTAACTAAAAAAGGAAATATGGAGAAAAATTATGAAATTCGAAGATAAGGCGCCAATTATATAAAAGAGGATAGCACTAGATGTTCAAATATATAAATAATGAGAAAGAGGTCAGGGTGGACGTTGGACCGCTGGAAAATGATGCTGGAGAAGTGTGAACGCAGCAATGGCAGAGGAATTGAATACCCTTTTTGCATCACAGTAGAAATCGCCAGCAACGTGCCTGAAATTGAAGGGAGTCAGGGGATGGAAGTTAGTAGAATGGCTAATACTAAGGAGATGGTGCTTGGGAAACTGAAAGGTCTGAAGGTGAATATGTCACCTGGACCTGATGGACTGCAATCTATGGTTCTGAAAGAGATGGCCGCATGGATTGCGATGTGATGCGCAGTGATCTTTCAAGAATCGCTAGTTAAACGGCTTGCAGAAGATTGGAAATATGCTGCTCAAGAAGGGAGCAAACAGGAAGAGTAGAAAACACAGCCTGACTTCAATGGTTGATACGATTTTAGATCAACCTAAAGGATGCTGTGTATGAGTACCTAGAATAATGATAAGATAGGTCAAAGGCAGCATGGTCTGACGAATCTGTCGGAATTCTTTGAGGATGTAAATTCCAGAACAGACAAAGGAGAGTCTGCGAATGTTGTTTACCTAGATTTCCATGAAGCCGTTGATAAGATGCCACACGCGAGGCTGTTAAAAAAGATGAAATCTTAATGTATCAAAGGGAAGATACTAGCATGAGTCAGCAGGTTGGCTCGATGGCAGAAGGCATAGATTTGCCATAAAGGGAACTTGTTCTGGTTGGCTGCCAGTGACTCGTGGAGTTCTGCAGGAGTCGGTGCTGGGGCCGCTACTCCACGTTGTATATCAATGATTTGGATGAGGGAATTGAAGGCTTTGTGGCTAAGTTTGCACATGATACAAAGATATGTGCAGGGGCATGTCGTGTAGAGTAAGCAGGTACTTTATTGATGCACGTGGGCAGGTTGGGCGAGTAGACAGAGGCATGCAAGATGCAATACAACGTAGCAAGTGTGGAGGCATGCACTTTGGAAGTAGAAATACAGACATAGACTATTTACTAAATGGGAAGATATTTCGAAAAGTGGAGGCGTAATGGGACTTGAAAATGCCCGTGCATGATTCCCAAAAAGTTAATTTGCAAGTCGAAACTGTAGTAACGAAGGAAAACACAACGAGAGCATTTATTTCGAGAGGATTAGAATAAAAAACATAGGGGACATGGTCAGGCTTTATACGGCGCTCGTCAGACCGCATTTAGAGTATTGTGAGGAATTTTGGGCCACATATCAGTGAAACTGTGTGCTGGCGCTGGAGACGGTCCGAACGAGCATCATGAGAATGATTCCAGGAATTAGAATGATCCCAGTAATTAATGGATTAACATACGATGAGTGTTTGACGGCACTGGACGTCTACTCGCTGTAGATTAGAAGGATGGGGGGGGGGGTCCATTCGGGGGACCTCATTGAAACTTACCGAACAGTGAAGCGCCTGGATAAAGTGGATGTGGATAGGAATGTTAATTCCCGGGATGGCGGGACAGTTATTTGCTGAGGGAATGTAGCGGCGGGGCTTGTATATTCTGAAATTTAGAAGGAAGAGGGGCGATCTTATTGAAACCTATAAGATTATTAAGTGTTTGGATACGCTAGAGGCAGGAAACGTGTTCCCAATGTTAGGGCAGTCCAGACCCAGGGGCCACAGTTTATGAATAAGAGGTAACTCATTTTGAACGGAGATGAACACGCACAAAGAGTTGTGAGTCTGTGGAATTCTCTGCCTCAGAAGGCGGTGGAGGCCGGTTCTCTGGAAACTTTCAAGAGAGAGCTAGATAGGGCTCTTGAAGACGGCGGAGTGAGCGGGTATGGGGGAGAAGGCAGGAATGGGGTACTGTTTGTGGGTGATCAGCCATGATCACATTGTATGGCGGAGCAAGCTCGAAGGGCCGAATGACCTGCTCCCGCATCTATTGTCTATTGTCTATTGACTATTGTCTATTGTTTCAACAAGTGCGAGAGGCCAGAAACAGATGTTATAGCCTCAGAATAAAATGACGTTCCTTTATGAAGAAGCTGAGGAGGAATTTCTTCAGCGGAGGGTGGTGAATCCATGGAATGCATTGCCACAGAAGGCTGCGGAGGCCAAGTCAATCGACATTTTTAAGGCAGAGATGGATAGATTATTGGTTTCTACGGGGTTATGTGGAGAATGCAGGAGAATGGAGTTATGGTGGGAAGATTGATCAGACATGATCGAATGTCGGAGTAGACGTGATGGGCTGAATGGCCCAAATCTGCTCTATCACTTCTGAACATGAATGTACAGAGAAGCAGCCGGAGCCGCTGTATTCGTCCAGCAGTTTGTTCTTTTGCTCAAGAGCACAACATCTGTATTTTCCTGTCTTAAGCGTTTCACGTTAATGACGTCACATCTTCTTCCTTCGAATGGCGTGCACAACCTAAAGGTGCAGGACAATTTTGTTCTATTTGATCTTATTTGATTTAGCACACCGGGTTGATTGCATTCGTCGACACACGACGGACCACGTGAAGGTTGCAATCTTCCACCGCACCTTACATCAGAACATCCAACTGTGATACGAGGCCTACAGGAAGCAGTGAAGATAATGCCACCAAATACACACATACAACTCTGGCGACGCTGTGAGCGCGTTGTTACCATTTGTAAGAAGGTGCAAGAGCCTGTTCTTCAAAGCGTTACCATCACGTTGAACAAGGGGTTCTTCCAATCAACCATTTGGATTTTTTACCATGTTTTAAACGTTTTCGAGAAGGAGGAAAGTTAGCTGGGGATTTTCAGTAGGGATGAGGAGCAATGTCATTGCTGCTATGCGGGGACATCTTTGAAGGCTCATCCAACCGAGCCGTATGGCTCGAACTCAAGAAAAGAAAATCACATTAACTACAGATGGAGTTACGTTATAGGCTTCCTGGAAATATGCGGGCAGATCACGGAAAGAGGTTCAATTAAAAGGGCTATTGTAATTGGTGATTTTAACATTGGCAATATTGACTGGAACTCACTTATAGAGTGAAGCTCAGATTGCACACAATTTGTTAGATGCCTTTCTAATGATTCTTGAAATAATATGTAAACAGCCAAACGAGGGATAGGGCAGCACTAAAATATATTAGTAATAATTCTGATCTTGTGATCAAATTTCAATGGATTTGCGTATTGCGGACAATTATCATAATTTGATACGTAATAAAATGAATCTGGATAAAACCTATCGTGGTGAAACGGTGATCACATTATTATCAGCCATGAACTGGAGAAATTAGGTTTAGATGTAGTTTAGTTTAGAGATACAGCACAGAAACAGGCTCTTCAGCACACCGACGCCGGACTGACCAGCGATCCCACACATTAACAATATTCAGGATAATATTCGGGATAATGTACACGTGTACCAAGCCAATCAACCGGCAAAACTGTACGCTTTTGGAGCGTGGGAGGAAACCGAAGTTCTCCGAGAAGCGGTGACGGGGAAAACGTACAAACCTCGTACAGACAGCACCAGTGTTCGGGATCGAACCCGAGACTCCTGCGCGGCAAGGGCTGTGAGGCAGCAACTCTACCGCTGCAACACCGGTTGAACTGGCCTTTTCAGTGCATCCTCGTCTGATTGGTGGGAATCATTTGAAAGCCAGATAATTAGAGTTAAGAACCAAGTTGGAATGAGGACACGATTGCAAGATTGTAAACCTTGGATGATAAGAAGTATTGTAGCCTTAATCAACAATGAAGCATATGTAAAGTTAGGAAAGGTAAGCAGCCGAATATAAAGAAATAATTTAAACAAAAAAGCCATGGACGTTTCCAGGCAAGTATGATGAAGTCTGGCATTATGCCGGACATCCAGCACCTAAAGGAGAACTGTACTGGAAAAGTCCAAGGCATTTTATGCATATAGTATAAGCAAGAGGATGAAATGTTAATTGCTAAATGGAATGGTTATAAAGTGAATGGAGGAGAGTTTTAATTAGATTTTCCAGTACAGTTCTCCTTTAGGTGCTGGATGCGCGCCTTGGGGAGGCGGTAGCTGTAGATCCGATGGCAACATTCAGGAGCAATTTAGCCGCACATGAACAGGCATACAATGGAGGTGCACACATCGTATGGACGCAGATAAGATCATAGGTGTTGGCATCGTGATCGCCGCAGGCATGATGCGCGGTATTTCTTCCAATCCTGGACTGTTCTTTATTTTAGGTTCACGCTGGGCCAACTAACCGAAGGACTTCAGGGGAGCTTCTGTCTGTGGCATGAATGTAAACCAGGCCAAAGACGTTCAGACAGATGTGGGGAAAAACATGCACAGATTTTGAATTGCACGGACAAGGCCACGAATGGAACATGAGGCTGGAGAACCGAGTTGGAGTTTGCAAGGGGGAGGACGGCGATGGTGCTTCAGGGATGAAATGTCACTATGGTCGATAATCCAGATCACATAGATCTGCGAAGATTAAATTGGTGTTTAATGGCCAGTAGGCGCACCGTTTCGAGTAGCCTTTTAAAGTATTTTGACGACCCGTGCGTGTTGACCTGGATCGTATGTTGGTGGTCTGAGGAAACCGGAGTCTCTCCCGCTGTTGATGCCGCAGATGCACGAAAGAGCACACGACGAGCAGACGGTTCATCAACGTGTGACTGAAGAATGAAGCAAACTCTAACACGTCATCTACCCGAATTAACGTGGAAAGGATTGAACGGGTTAAAGTAAGAATATATCCTTACGCTTCCCGCCAATGGTGGACTTGGCACCCACCCTCCCTCTTGAGGGAAAGGAGAGAGCGTGGTCTTCGGGCATGAAAACTGGGCGAGAAATGTCGGAGAGTGTCGACGAGCGCTACAGGCTCGAGGGGGAGGAGAGGGTGTGGGTTAGAGGGTCTAAAGTGGACGTCAGTCTCTGGCGGCTCCCACTCTGTTCGAATAGCTGATACTTTTCACCAACTCATTTCAGATGATTTTCTCAATAAGTTGTTGGTAGATGGAATGTTTGACTTCAATCTGTGCATCCTGATGTCGGCCTGCATTGTGCTGGGGCTGGTGACTGAGAACTGACTGCAAGACTCCTGCAGTCCGTCTGTCTTTTTTTAATTTCTGTCCCGTTGAATGTATAGTTTGTTGTGGTTTTATATTGTTCTTAGCTGTGTTTATGTGTGTGTGTGTGTGTGTGTGTGTGTGTGTGTGTGTGTGTGTGTGTGTGTGTGTGTGTGTGTGTGTGTGTGTGTGTGTGTGTGTGTGTGTGGGTGTGTGGGTGTGTGTGTGTGTGTGTGTGTGTGTGTGTGTGTGTGTGCGTGCGTGCGTGTGTGTGTGTGTGTGTGTGTGTGTGTGTGTGGGTATGTGTGTGTGTGTGTGTGTGTGTGTGTGTGTGTGTGTGTGTGTGTGTGTGTGTGTGTGTGTGTGTGTGTGCGTGCGTGCGTGTGTGTGTGTGTGTGTGTGTGTGTGTGTGTGGGGGGGGGGGCAGATTTAAATATATACCCTGTACGGGTGACCCGAACTGCTCTCTGTTGGTTCTCCGTTGGCGTTGGGGCCTAGCACCGCGGAGCCGCCTCCAATCGGAACAACCTGGGGGCTCCAGTCGCGGAGCCTGCGGACTTACCATCGTGGGGCTGGCCGGCCTCGGTGCGTGAAGAGCTGTGGTGGCGCGTAGCTGCGGCCCGACTACGGTGCACGGAGGCTTCAGCCGCAGGTCCGATGGACGGTGACATCGGGAGCTCGCGCAACGGCCAACTTCTCCCGCCCGAGTTGCGGAGTTGATAGTGATGCGGAGCGGGGCCTTGCATCGCCCGGCGCAACTTTAACGGCCGCGGGCCATACCATAGCTCGCCGGGAGCGCCAGCATTAGGTCCCGGAGCAGGGCCTTACATCGCCCGGCGCAGGACTTGCCATCGACTGCCGGGGGCTCCAACAATAATACCCGGAGCGGGGCTTTACATCGCCCGGCGCAGCCTTAACGGCCGCGGGACTTCCCATAGCCCGCCGGGGGCATTAACATCGGGAGAAGAATTCAACACAGGGGAGAGACAGGACTTTGACTTCCATTACAGTGAGGAGTTGATTCACTGAAATTGATGTTTGTGTAAATTGTGTTGTTTGTGTGTCTTGGTTCTTTTCTTGTTGTATGACTGCAGAAACCAAATTTCGTTTGAACTTCTTTTGAGGGTCAAATGACAATAAATTTGTATTGTATTATAGTAAAAAAGCTCCCCGCTCTGTGTCTCCGGTCCCGGTGGCTCAACAGAACACATCTGCAGGGCGAGGCGACCAATTACAGGAAGGCAGTGATCATCTCCCTAATTATTGCGCCTGGACATGGTTCATACGCTTGATCTCGTCCTCCTCCCCAAAGGTTTCTAAGAATCGTCAGCATAGCTGCCTTGAAGACCGCAGCTGTGACACGCCACCACTTCCTGTGACTTCATGTCAACTACGCAAAAAAACAAAAGCAACCAAAACTCAGCAGAACGCCATTGACTGGAAATAAAACCATGGTGGTAACTGCGTCGTCCTGGCAAATCTGTGGAAGAGGCAGGGGATGAAATAGATGACACTTGGCAGAGCATTTGGGTGGACAGGTGGGAATCGGAAGGATAATGGTGGCTGTGAGTCACCTGAAATATCAAAATACATCACTAATATCATAGGATTGTAGACTGTCCTCTTCACTGTTTCTTTCTGAAGCATCTTTGGTTGGAGATTCTCATGTAGATGCAGTGTACTTCCACGGCTTACCATTTGCATCCGACACATTCAGACTCGCTGGATCCCAGCTACAGCATGAAAGGAAGTGGAAATGCGTTGTATTGAGCAGGAGAGCAACAGGCTCCAATGCGGGCCAGCGCTGAAATAGTTGACCCTGCAGACAGAAAGAGTGCAACAAGGTTCACAGAGCTGTACGCAGTCCGAGTAAGGCCAAAGATAGACTCAAGTAACTTGGAACGGGGACTGACAGATTCTTGATTAGTAATGGTGTCAGGGGCTATGGAGTGAAGGTGAGAGAACGGGGGTGAGAGGGTAAGATCGATCAGCCATGAATGAATGGCAGAGTAGACTTGATGGACCGAATGGCCTAATTCTGCTCCTACAACATCAACTTATAAACTGTTGATGCTGCAATCTTAAGCTAAACATGAAACGTTTTATTAAATGAGACGGGTACGCAGCATCTGTGGAAGTTTATGGATAGGCGAGGTATCGTGGCAAAGCACGGGGTCTGAAGAAGGGTGACATAAAAAGCGTCAGTAACTCAGAGGGACGGGCAGCATCTCTGGAGAGAAGGAATGGGTGACGTTTCGGGAAGCAATGGGTGACGCCACTTCAGACCGAATGGTCCCTGACCGAAACCTCGCCGATAGTTTTCGTGCACAGATACTGCTTGAGCCGTTCATTTTGCTCCAGCATTTTGTGTGGGCGACAAAGGCAGAAGCGATTATGAGAACTTAAGTGGATAAATGGTCAATTGTTTATATCAGGAGGGCGGGGTAGCCTCTAGTGGATCGATATGTGGGACACGGGCTGACGAACCCAGTTTGTGTGTGTGTCTGTGGGGGTGCGGGGGGGGGGGGTGGTGGGGGGGAGAGAAATTCTCCCATTGTGGAACCCGCGGGTACCTTTCCCACGGGCTGCCAAACACCTAGTTATTTATTCTGATCCGTTAATTCGATCACTTGCTGAATATTTACCGATATGTATCGTGACGTGTTTTTTTTTCCTTTCAAATTTACAACAAACTTTTGCCTTTTTGCTGTTTGTATGAAATATGTATCGGTCACAAAATAAGTAATCTAATTCAAAAATCAAACTATCTAACCACGTTACTTGCTAGGAGATCGCCGCTTGGACTGTGCGGTGATATGAAAGAAACATAGACACATAGAAATTAGGTGCAGGAGTAGGCCCTTCGGCCCTTCGAGCCTGCACCGCCATTCAATATGATCATGGCTGATCATCCAACTCAGTATCCCGTACCTGCCTTCTCGCCATACCCTCTGATCCCCTTAGCCACAAGGGCCACATCTAACTCCCTCTTAAATATAGCCAATGAACTGGCCTCGACTACCCTCTGTGGCAGAGAGTTCCAGAGATTCACCACTGTGTGAAAAAAGTTCTTCTCATCTCGGTTTTAAAGGATTTCCCCCTTATCCTTAAGCTGTGACCTCTTGTCCTGGACTTCCCCAACATCGGGAGCAATCTTCTTGCATCTAGCCTGTCCAACCCCTTAAGAATTTTATAAGTTTCTATAAGATCCCCTCTCAATCTCCTAAATTCTAGAGAGTATAAACCAAGTCTATCCAGTCTTTCTTCATAAGACAGTCCTGACATCCCAGGAATCAGTCTGGTGAACCTTCTCTGCACTCCCTCTATGACAATAATGTCCTTCCTCAGATTTGGAGACCAAAACTGTACGCAATATCTTTAGGTAGTATTAGTAATTCACCTTTCTCTGATTTAATTTTGGTTATAGTATTTTCCTTTTCTTGTTTTTTCAATTGGCGAGCTAAAAGCTTATGTGGTTTGTCACCAAACTCAAAATGTTCCTGTTTTGTAATTTGGAATAGTCTTATTACTCTTGCCGATAAAATTCGATTAAGTTTAAATGTCAGTAATATTATCTTATTGTGTTTATCTGTCGTGGAATCTTTGGCATTATCCAACTCTAACTGTCTGATTTCTTGTTCTAACAACAATTGTTCTGTCTTATTCTTTTTATTTTGAAAACTTTGATATGAAATTATAATTCCTCTCACAAATGCCTTAAAAGTTTCCCATAATAAAGAAGGCAAAGTACCTGGTATATCATTTGTATCGAAAAAAAGTTCCATTTGTTGTTTTAAATATTGATAGCCTTGCACGTCATTTAAAATATGTGTATTAAACCTCCAAAAAAATTTTTTACCCCGCATTCCCTCAAATTTTACTGAAAATGTCAACGGGGAGTGATCTGAAATACTACTAATGTGGTATGTTGGGTTGTTTGTATATGGCATTAATTTCATATCCACTAAAAAATAATCAATTCTTGAATAAGTTTTATGCACCGAAGAGTAAAACGAGTATTCCCTTCCAACTGGATTAGCAGATCTCCATACATCTATTTAATTAGTATTTTTTATATATGTATTTAGAAGTTCGCTAGTTTTAGATTTTAAATTACTCTTCTTTTGTTTTGCTGATTTATCTAGATATGAATCTAAAACACAGTTAAAGTCCCCCCCTATTATCACATTTTGGTAATTAAACTCTGATATTATGTCAATAATTTTATCGAAAAAGTGGGGGTTATCAAAATTCGGAGCATAAATATTTATCAAAGTTAGTGGGGTTGCATAAATTTCACCCGAAACTATAATATATCTTCCCTCTTTATCTGATATGGTATTATTTAATTTAAAAGGAATACCTTTCCTAATAAGAATAGCTGTACCCCTAGATTTAGAAGTAAATGAGGAGTAGTATGTTTGGCCTATCCAATTCGCCTTTAATCTTATTTGTGTTTGTTGTTTCATGTGTGTCTCCTGCAAAAACATTATGTCGCTTTTCAACGATTTTAGTTGGGCAAATATTTTACCCCTCTTAATTGGTTCGTTGGCACCCCTTATATTCCAACTACAAAATGTAATTCCTCCATTCTTTATTTGTCTATCGTCTTGCATTGTAAATCAAGGTAATATTCCTGAATCATATGGTGCAAACAAATACCTCAGAATTTTAGGACTTGGGTGGTCATCCCGGTTTATTAGAATTATATTGCATCTCCTTCTTGTAAAGTGCCTTAGAAAAAGAAAAAAAGAATGTGATACACAATTACTTTCAAAAAAATGAAACAGATAAAAATCTTGATTGTGCTTTAAAAAAAAAGGTGCTATTAAGGTATCTAAGGGAAGATACCTTAAGGACGAATAGCCATCAACGATGGCAAAAAATGTATAGACCTCCGTGATGTTGTTATACATTGAGCTCCTCCCCCTTGGTGAATCCTCATAAAAAGTTACATACCGTTTCATATTGTGTTTTTTCTTATATGAGTTTATCAAATCAGCGCTAGTGACAGCCGAGAGAAAAAAGAGACATAAGGAATAAAAAAACAAAACAAATATAGAACAAACATATACACGATTATATAAGTATATATGTCCCTCTAATTTATCCAATCTTAATCTAATCTAAACTTTCCCATATATATCCACCCAGGATTCTTACATAATATCCCATTCTATAACTACCATACATCATACAAGCTGGTACCAAAGGGTTAACTACCGTACAAGCAGGTGCCAAGGGGTTAAACTTTGAGCTTTTCATCCAAGGTTGAATATAACCAAGCTCTCTGAATAACACATTCCAACGAGATAAGCTTTATAATTGTCTGGGTAGCTCGGCCATTTTAATCAGTTCAAAACTCTGTAAAAAGTTCAAATTTCTTCCTTGTCGGCAGCTTGCCCCGATGTTTTCTTAACGATATCCTCTGCATACTTTAAAGCTTTTCCGGGATCTGCAAATGAGCGTTCAACGCCGTTATAAGATATCTTCATTTTTCCGGGAAAGTAAATTCCATATCTTACTCCCGGGACTTCCCTCAAAGTGTGTCTTGCCGGTGTAAACAATCTCATTTTCTGGACTACCTCAGGCGGGTAATCGCGAAATATTCGCACATTATCCCCACGGTATGTCAGCTTCTTCCCATAGGTGATCTTTTTCAATATAAATTCTACTGAAGAGATGTCACGGAATTTCACAATTATCTGTCTTGAATAATTTGTTCCTCTTCCAACTCGTTTAGCGACGTCTGTTCTTGGTTCTTCCGACAATTCCAAGACATCTTTGAGTAAGTCCGTAACGAAAGTACATGTTTGAGATTCATGTCCCTCTCGTCCTTCCTTTACTCCGAGAATCCTCAGGTTATATCTCCGAGTTCCTGATTCCAGGTCCAGACATTTATTAGTCATTCTTCCAAGTTTTTCCTCTTCAGTTTTCTGTGATTGTTTCAAATTCTTTATTTCCGAGACAATCTCTTTTATCTCATTCTCCATCTCTTCCATTATCTCATCCAGCTTTCCGATATCATCCTTTACACCTTTAAATTTCTTGTTGTAATCATTTTCAATTCTGACACACTCTGATTTTAATCTCTTATCAAATTCCTTATACTGCTTTTTGAGTTCTTTTAACTCACTGCAAGTATTATCAATTTTTTGAGAAATTCTCTCCATGCAAGTCTCCATACTCTGCTTATTACTTTCCATGGTAATCTCCATACTCTGCTTGTTACTCTCCATGGTAATCTCCATACTCTGCTTGTTACTCTCCATGTGAGACTCCATACTTTGCATCTTCTCCAGTGTCATGTTAATTGTAGCAGTCATATCTAAAAGCATTTGCTTCACCTCTTTCTCCTTCTTGTCTCCTTTTGTTGCCATTTCAAGCAGAGACCCTTGGCTGTAAGAATCTTCTTCTTCTGTCGTTTGCAGAGTATCCAAAACTTCCTCGAGCTGAAGGCTGATAGTATTTTTCTCTGGCGCCCTTGAACGATTATCTCTGCTCATTTAAACTCATTTAAACACCCGATTTCACCATTAATCTCCCCGATTTTCACGTCACCTTCTGATGATAACACCCTTACACAACACAAGAAGACTTCGGTGAGTTTTTTTTTTTAATCGGAGCTGACTTAAAACGGCTTTTACAATTTTTTTACGGGGGAGAAGCTCAATGCCGCGCCTTAATTCTCCATGACGCCGCCGGAAGTACCTAAAGATATTAATAATAGATTTGCCCAATTTTACCAAAACTTATATACATCTAAAATTAAAAGAGAAGATAGTAAAATAAAAAAATTTCTAGATAATTGTAATCTTCCAATACTGGACCTTTTGGAACAAGAGGAATTAGGAGCTCAAATTACAATCAAAGAAATAGGTGAAACAATAAAATCGCTGAAAAATGGTAAGACACCGGGACCAGATGGTTTTAATAATGAATTTTATAAAAAAATTCAGGAGATAACAACCCCTTATTTATTTAATTTATACTCCCATGCTTTTAAAGAAAACAAACTACCTGAAACACTAGCAGAATCAGCTATTACGCTTATTCCAAAAAAAGATAAAGATTTAGAAGATCCGGGCTCGTACAGAGCTATATCACTTTTAAATACAGATCAGAAAATTTTAGCAAAGATTTTAGCAAGAAGATTAAGCAAATATATTAGTAAATTGATAAACCCTGATCAAACGGGGTTTATACCTAAAAGATACTCATTTAATAATCTGAGACGCCTGTTTAATTTAATGTACTCGCATAAAGTAGAGGAAGAAGATATATCAATTATTTCTTTGGATGCAGAGAAAGCATTTGATCAGGTAGAGTGGTAATACTTATATAAAGTACTACAAAAATTTAATATGGGAGAGAATTTTATAACATGGGTAAAATTATTATATGATGAACCGATGGCAAGAATTTTAACTAATAACATGTTATCTCAAAAATTTCAACTATCAAGGGGTAATAGGCAGGGATGTGCACTATCACCCCTGCTATTTGCCCTTATGATAGAACCCCTGGCTGAAAGTATAAGAATTCATCCGAATATTCAGGGCTATAATACCAGAGACTCAAAGAATAAAATCTCATTATATGCAGACGATATACTTTTATATATTACAAAGTCACAAACGAGTATACCAAATTTATTAAACTTAATAGAGGAATTTGGGTCTTTTTCTGGATATAGAATAAACTGGAATAAAAGTGAAATCATGACATTAAAACCTCAAGAACCTACACACTTACTGAAGTTCCCCTTTAAAATCGCAACAGAAAAATTTAAATATTTGGGTATTCAGATTACCTAGAAAATATAAAGCATTATTCAACGCTAATTTCATGCCTTTATTAAATAAACTTAATACGTTGATTAAATTTTGGAAAACACTTCCCTTATCATTATTAGGTAGAATAAATGCAATAAAAATGATCTTCCTACCACAATTACTATACCTATTTCAATCTATACCGGTATATATACCAAAATATTTTTTTTTTAAATTAGACTCTAATATTACTAATTATATTTGGGACTATAGATCACATAGAATCACAAAAAAACACTTATGTAAACCAAAAGAGGTCGAGGGACTTTCACTTCCGAATTTTATGTATTATTACTGGGCAGTGCATATTAAGAATATGATTTATTGGTTGGATAGTTCTACCCAACAGACAGAATGGATAAAAATGGAGAAGGAGGATTGCCATCCTTGTAATATAGGAACGATCCTCTTCTCCCCAAAAAAACTGAATAACACAATATATAAGAAGAACCCAATTATATATGGTACAATAAGAATTTGGAAACAAATAAAATTATCTTTAAAATTAAGAAATCTATCACTGTTAATGCCAATAGCGAATAACCCTTTATTTAAACCATCTCTTATTGATAAGACATATAACCAATGGGAAAGTCTCGGAATTAGAAGGATCGGGGATATGTATGAAATGGGAAACCTACTATCATTCCAACAATTACAATTAACATTTAAATTGAAAAACAACCAATATTTTAAATATCTTCAGATTTGCGATTTCGTGAAAAAATATATACAAGGATATCAAAAAGTAACTCCTGACTTATTGGAAGAAGCAATGAATATTGAAGCTGACTCACAAAAATTAATATCATATTTATATAATAGTATTCTAAATATAGACCTACCATCGACAGAGGTACTTAGAGAAGAGTGGGAACGGGAACTAATTATAAAAATTACGAAGGTTAAATGGGAAAAATACCTGATATATATTCACAAATGTTCAATTAATGTAAGACATAATCTAATTCAATTTAAAATTGTACATAGATTATATTATTCAAAAACAAGATTGAACAAATTTTATCCAAATATATCCGCCACTTGTGATAAATGTCTAGCCCAAAAGGCAACTATAACACACTCCTTAGTTTCCTGCATAAAACTTTATAGATTTTGGAATGATATTTTTGAAATATTTACAAAATTATTCAAGACAAGAATGGAACCTAATACTGAAATGATTATATTTGGCGTAATGGAAGATGGGAATAAATTGAATACATCTCAAAATCTATTCCTTAACTATGGTCTAATAATAGCAAAAAAATTAATTCTTAAATTTTGGAAGGGTACATCAATACCAACGCTTAAAATGTGGATTGCAAGTATGTTGGACACCGCTCATCTTGAGGAAATGCGATTCCTCCTAATGGATAAATCAGACCAATTCATAACGAGTTGGTCTCCATTCGTCGTTTTTTTGGAATCATATGGTGCAACACAATTGTAAAAAATAACTGTTTCAGGACTGGACGAGGGTTGGTCAAGACTATAAATAATGATCTCCTTTTCTTTTTTTCTTTTCTTTTCTTTTCTCTATTCTATCTCTCAACTTTCTTCATTTACTCGTTTTCTTTTTTCACACACTATATATTTCACATCTTTCTATCCTTTACTATCTAACTTCTTTTTCTTATTCTAATCTTTTTTCAGTGTAATAAAAAAAAAAAAAGAAGTTGTACATAAAATGAATTATGAAAATATATATTAGGCACTTTGGTGCCATATGACTGTACTTACTTCTAATAAAATAAAATATTAAAAAAAAAAAAAAAAAAAAAACTGTACGCAATACTCCAGGTGTGGTCTCACCAAGACCCTGTACAACTGCAGTAGAACCTCCCTGCTCCTATACTCAAACCATTTTGCTATGAAAGCTAACATACCATTCGCTTTCTTCACTGCCTGCTGCACCTGCATGCCTACTTTCAGTGACTTGTGTACCATGACACCCAGGTCTCGCTGCATCTCCCCTTTTCCTAGTCGGCCACCATTTAGATAATAGTCTGCTTTCCTGATTTTGCCACCAAAATGGATAACCTCACATTTATCCACATTATACTGCATCTGCCAAACATTTGCCCACTCACCCAGCCTATCCAAGTCACCTTGCAGTCTCCTACCATCCTCCTCACAGCAAACACTGCCCCCCAGCTTAGTGTCATCCGCAAACTTGGAGATATTGCCTTCAATTCCCTCATCCAGATCATTAATATATATTGTAAATAGCTGGGGTCCCAGCACTGAGCCTTGCATTACCCCACTAGTCACTGCCTGCCATTGTGAAAGGACCCGTTTACTCCTACTCTTTGCTTCCTGTTTGCCAGCCAGTTCTCTATCCACATCAATACTGAACCCCCAATGCCGTGTGCTTTAAGTTTGTATACTAATCTCTTATGTGGGACCTTGTCGAAAGCCTTCTGGAAGGCCAGATACACCACATCCACTGGTTCTCCCCTATCCACGCTACCAGTTACATCGTCGAAAAATTCTATAAGATTCGTCAGACATGATTTACCTTTTGTAAATCCATGCTGACTTTGTCCAATGATTTCACCACTTTCCAAATGTGCTGCTATCCCATCTTTAATAACTGACTCTAGTAGTTTCCCCACTACCGATGTTAGACTAACCGGTCTGTAATTCCCCGTTTGCTCTCTCCCTCCCTTCTTAAAAAGTGGGGTTACGTTTGCCACCCGCCAATCCTCAGGAACTACTCCAGAATCTAAAGAGTTTTGAATGATTATTACTAATGCATCCACTATTTCTGGAGCTACTTCCTTAAGTACTCTGGGATGCAGCCTATCTGGCCCTGGGGATTTATCGGCATTTAATGCATTCAAATTACCCAACACCACTTCCCGGCTAACCTGGATTTCACTCAATTCCTCCAACTCCTTTGACCCGCGGTCCCCTGCTATTTCCGGCAGATTATTTATGTCTTCCTTAGTGAAGACGGAACCAAAGTAGTTATTCAATTGGTCCGCCATATCCTTGTTCCCCGTGATCAACTCACCTGTTTCTGACTGCAACGGACCTACATTTGTTTTAACTAATCTCTTTCTTTTCACATATCTATAAAAACTTTTGCAGTCAGTTTTTATGTTCCCTGCCAGTTTTCTTTCATAATCTATTTTTCCTTTCCTAATTAAGCCCTTTGTCCTCCTCTGCTGGTCTCTGAATTTCTCCCAGTCCTCCGGTATGCTGCTTTTTCTGGCTAATTTGTACGCATCATCCTTCGCTTTGATACTATCCCTGATTTCCCTTGTTATCCACGGATGTACTACCTTCCCTGATTTATTCTTTTGCCAAACTGGGATGAACAATGTTTGTAGTTCATCCATGCAGTCTTTAAATGTCTTCCATTGCATATCCACCGTCAACCCTTTTAGAATTAATTGCCAGTCAATCTTGGCCAATTCACGTCTCATACCCT
This sequence comes from Amblyraja radiata, assembly GCF_010909765.2. Classification (NCBI taxonomy): domain Eukaryota; kingdom Metazoa; phylum Chordata; class Chondrichthyes; order Rajiformes; family Rajidae; genus Amblyraja; species Amblyraja radiata. The sequence continues at coordinate 820,479 of NC_046004.1, read as the reverse complement.
CAAAGTTACCTTTCTTTAAGTTCAGAACCATTGTTTCTGAATTAACAATGTCACTCTCCATCCTAATGAAGAACTCAACCATACTATGGTCACTCTTGCCCAAGGGGGCACGTACAACAAGACTGCTAACTAACCCTTCCTCATTACTCAATACCCAGTCTAAAGAACAACATTGAATTATTCAGTAACACCAACTACATACCTTTATGGTCCGCAGCGAATGGTTAATGATGCACATCCATTTTAGTGTAAGAAAATGATGTGAGCAAATAATGATGCTCGCCAATCCCTCTTCCGCAGTTAAGGAACAATAATAGTGTTCCACCGTAAGTGGACTGGCCTTCACGTGACGCCACAGAGTATAGATTATATTTGGGATTTCCCACTTATGAAATACCTGAGAGTATGAAGAAAGTAAAAATCCCATTTCAGTTCAACACTCTAGTGCCAGTGACGGTCCCCCCCAGTGACGGTTCCTTGGTTTGGAGGAAAACCAAACCACTATTGACGTTGTGGATTGGGTTTAATCCAAGTAAATTTGGGATGTTGACACTGTTGCAAGTCGAGTGAAACGGGAAAGTATGCAATTAATGGCAAGGCTCCGAACACCATTGATGTACATAGGAATCTAGGGATTCTAGTCTATAGCGCATTCAATGTGTCAACATAAACAGATGGATTGAGAACAATGCATGTTATATTCTAGCTATAATTGGTTGTGATTTGAGTATAACAGACAGCAAGTTGTTATGCACTGTCGTAGAACATTCGTTCGACCGAATTTGGAGTATGGTGTACATTTCAGCATTGCAGTTTCTTGGACGCGGTCTCAGTTTGATCTGATTTCATGGACTACCCTTATGTTGCGCGAGTCTGGCAAGTTCGTGTAGATCTGAACACTTCGTTAATTGACGACGTATTTGATGGAGGAACGCGGCAGTACTTCAACTGCCGAATGGACCCATCACGGATGGCTCAAGTCGCTCCATTTCATCGAAATTATCACAAATGTTCCACAGCAGCGTATTTACCACGGGGATTATAAATCTGTAATTAGCTTCGTATCCTAATCAGACCGAAAGCATTTTGTTGCTATGTACACGCGGATAATGACGGCGTACTGAGCCGTTTTCTTGCTGAATTCATCTAAATGGACACTTGTTAAAATAGTAAATACTGCTTTCAGCCGTAAAATTGAAGTAAGAACGTATAATACTGGACTAAAACAAAGATGGTGTCAGATCTGAAAACAGATTAAGTAACTCTGCTGTGCCCATCACCCAGTGGGGAATAACAGTTCCACTGGATGAACATAAGCGGTAGGTCTGTTCAAACGTTACACTGAACTACTTCATACCAGACACGTATCAATGTAAATTAAAAACCGTTAAAACAGACAGCAATGTCGAAATGGGAAGAAATAACCATGACACCGTCGGCGCCGTCGGCACACATTTCACAGGGTACCCGGGCGGGGCGTCTAACGACGAGAAGCCGAAGTCAAGAAGTGGAAGCCAAGATAACGAACGGAAACGACTTCGAAAAGCCAAATAAGCGAACGGACGCGACGCCCGAAATCCAAATAACCGAACAGACCCAACGCCGAAAAGCCAAGTACGCGACGCCGAAAGGCCAAATGACGGAAATGACTTCGCGGGGACGGGATTGTGTGAGGCCTTGTCAGCGATTGGTCCAGACCCCAGCGTCCATCACATCACTGGGTGGGGGGACTTTAAATTTCCCCTCGCCGCTTTTGGATTGTCAAAGATCATAGACCGGATTATTTTAATAAGCGTCAATTTAACACTGTGCTTGGAGTTAGGAGGTTGGAATCTCTCTCTCTCTCTCTCTCTCTCTCTCTCTCTCTCTCTCTCTCTCTCTCTCTCTCTCTCTCCCTCTCCTCTCTATCCCCTCCCTCTCTCCCACTCCCTTCTGCTATCTATCTATCTATCTATCTATCTATCTATCTATCTATCTATCTATCTATCTATCTATCTATCTATCTATCTATCTATCTATCTATCTATCTATCTATCTATCTATCTATCTATCTATCTATCTATCTATCTATCTATCTATCTATCTATCTATCTATCTTTCTATCTATCTATCTATCTATCTATCTATCTATCTTTCTGTCTATCTGTCTCTCTCTCTCTCTCTCTCTCTCTCTCTCTCTCTCTCTCTCTCTCTCTCTCTCTCTCTCTCTCTCCCTCTCTCTCTCTCTCTCGCTCTCACTCTCTCTCTCTCTCTCTCTCACATTCTCACCCCTTCCTCTCTCCCTCTCTCTGCCCCTCTCCCTTCTATTCCAGAGATGCTGCCTGTCCCATTGTGTTACTCCAGCTTTTGTGTCTATGGTTCTTTTATTCGTTTGGCTCTATGGTGACTCGAATTGCACTGTACCAATTTGAACTTGAACCTGCCCCAATTTAACTTGATGACCAGCTAGGATTTTTAACGATATTTTAGAAATAACCCGACTTCGACCACTGCTACCATCTCCGTTACTGATACTTCAGTTACTTGCCGAAGAGTAAATTAAGCATCGCACTCTCTCTAATATGGACCCCCTATATTACATCCGAGGGAACATGTCGTAAATTCTACAATCTAAGCAGTTGGCACTTATGAAATACCTGAGAGTATGAAGAAAGTAAAAATCCCATTTCATGTCAACACTCCAGTGCCAGTGACGGTCCCCCGCCAGTGACGGTTCCCCATTTAGTAATCGTCCCGCGCAAGTTAAGCCCCCTGTCGCCGATCATGGCCCCCCTGCCAATGGCGGCCATTCCCACCAGTGAAGGTCCTCCCAATGAATGTCGTTCCTCCCGCAGGTGACGGCTGTCACCGCAGTTGAGGTTCCCAGAGCCTGTGATGCTCCCGCACCAGTAATCCCCAATCCCCACTCCCGATATTGGCGGAGAAGCACCAATTTCGTGGGGGATGGGGAATCATTCGGTTTCGTGTGACAATGATAAATCCCCGGGTGGAGGCGTATCATCCTATTTGAAGGAGTGTGGGTTCTCCCCGGGTTTGACGGCGAGGGAAAATCTCAAATTGGGGGCGAGGAGATGATGAATCCACGCGATAGAGACGTGCGTGGGCACTTTCCTCGAATTAGGTGAGGGGACAGGCACCCCCTCAATTGCGATGGATGGTATTTCTTCAATCAGGTGAAGCTGCATTTATTTTGCGGGAAGATCATTGGATCCTAAGTGACAGGAGCAGAATTAGGCCATGCGGCCCGTCGTCTACTCGGCCATTCAATCATGGCCCAACTATCTCTCCATCCTAACCCCATTCTCCTGCCTTCGGAGTTACATAGAGCTCTTAAAGATAGCGGAGTCAAGGGATATGGGGTGAAGGCTGGAACAGGGTACTGATTGTGGATGTTCAACGATTATCACAATGAATGGCGGTGCTTGAAGGGCCGAATCGCCTACTCCTGCACCTATTGTCTATTGTCTATGGTTTATTGTGCCCATAATCCCTGACATCTGTACTAATCAATAATCCATCTATCTCTGCCTTAAATATATTCACATGCTCGGCCTCAGCAGCCTTCTGTGACAAATAATTTCACAGTTTCACCAACACCTGATAAAAGAAATTCCTCCTCATCTCTTTCCTAAAAGAAGTCCTTTAATTCTGAGGCTATGACGTCTAGTCTTAGATTCATCCGCTAATGGAAACATCTTCTCCAATCCACTCTTTTCAATCCAAGCTTTTCACAATTCGGTACGTTTCAATGAGTCCCTCCACATTCTTCTAAACTCCAGTGAGTACATGCCCGGTGCCATCAAACGCTTATCAGAAGGTTTACCCTCTGGATTTGGAAGTGGACTTCCTGTTAGAGTGTGGACTCCGCCCAGGACAGGAAGGCTCTGCAGGAACGGAAGGGACGTCATGACCGCGGTGCCACAGGTGCGGCCCGGGCTGTCGCCGAGGGAGGACGGACGGAGCCGCGGCTCGAGAGGCTAACAGAGGCTAAGAGGTTTGCCACGCACTGCAAGGGAGCAGTGGACCAGACAGGAAGAGCGGACGGAATTACCACTAGACAGCCAAACCAGTAGGTAATTTACGGCTGGGGTGAGTACTTTCCCATTTATAGGAGGTAGGATTATATAAATAAGGGGTGTATCAATACAGTAATACAGGTAGGGGATTCTTAAATAGGACCAGTTAATTACTTATATAAGATGGGCGGCCAGGAGATGTGCCAATACTGTGAGATGTGGGAATTTGTCGACACCATTGATGTAGATGATCCCTACAGCTGCAGTAAGTGTTTGAGGCTAGCGGAACTCGAGCTCCGCATTGATGAGCTGGAGACCCAACTTCATACGCTGCGGTACATCAGGGAGGGGGAGTATTACCTGGATGTTTTGTGCCAGGGGATGGTCACACCGACCAGTTTAACTAATTCAGTAGTCAGTGAGCAAGGAAAGGAAGGTGTGGCCATAAGCGAGGCAGGTAGGGGGAACCAGGAGGAGATGCGGCAGGAGCCACAGCCCTTGTCCCTGACGAGCATGACTGAGGCTCTTACTCAATGTGAGGACGGGATCAGGGGCTGTGGGAGGGATGAGCAACCTGGCTGCAGCACCGTGGATCAGGGGGCCATTCAAGAGGGGGGAGTTAGAAGAAATGCCGTTGTGATAGGGGATAGTATTATTCGGGGGGTAGATAAGGTTCTCTGCGGCCAGCAGAACATGTCCCGAAGGCTGTGTTGCCTACCCGGTGCTAGGGTTAAGGATATCTCTGCGATGCTGGAGAGAAATTTGCAGAGGGAGGGGGAGGATCCAGTGGTCGTGGTCCATGTGGGGACCAATGACATAGGAAGGACGAGGAAGGAGGATCTGCTGAAGGAGTTTGAGCAGTTAGGGAATAAATTAAAAAGCAGAACCTCGAGGGTACTGATCTCCGGATTGCTACCTGAGCCACGGGCCAAATCGGCGAGGGTACGTAAAATTAAAAAGCTGAATGCGTGGCTCAAAGACTGGTGTGGGAAAAATGGGTTTGGGTTCTTGGGCCACTGGCACCAGTACTGGGACAGGGGGGATCTGTTCTGTAAGGACGGACTTCACCTGAACGGTGCTGGGACTGGGGTCCTGGCAAATCATATAACTAGGGCAGTAGAGAGGTCTTTAAACTAAGTAGCGGGGGGGGGGTATCAAGGGGGGTAATAACGGCAGGGGTAGAGGAAATAGAGAAGGGTATCAGTGGGGAAACGGAAAATCAAAATGTGACAGGAGGATTCAGAATGTGTGAAGATAAAGCTCTAGATGTAAAAGGGGCAAAAACGGAAAGGAAGGGTAGTAAAAATCATCTGAAAGTGCTTTACCTAAATGCACGGAGTATTCGAAATAAGATAAATGAATTAACGGTGCAATTAAGTATATATAGTTATGATATCGTGGCCATTACGGAGACATGGCTGCAAGGGGATCAGGACTGGGAGTTAAATATAGAGGGGTACTCGACAATTAGAAAAGATAGACAGGAAAGAAAGGGAGGAGGGGTGGCCCTTTTAATAAGGGAGGGAATAACGGCAATAGAGAGGAAGGATATTGCGTTGAAGGATCAGGATAGTGAAACAGCTTGGGTACAGATAGAGAATAACAAGGGGAAAAAAACACTAGTGGGTGTAATTTATAGACCTCCAAATAGCTGTGACGCTGTTAGTCAGAACATAAATCTGCAAATAGTTGACGCATGTAAAAAGGGAACTGCTGTAATCATGGGGGACTTCAATTTTCATATTAATTGGGCAAACCAAACTGGGCAGGGTAGACTAGAGGAAGAGTTTATAGAATGTATTAGAGACGGGTTCCTAGAACAGTATGTCACAGAACCGACAAGGGGGGAGGCAATCTTGGATCTGGTCCTGTGTAATGAAGCAGGATTAATTAAAAATGTCATAGTTAGGGACTCGTTGGGAACAAGTGACCACAATATGGTCGAATTCCATATTCAAATAGAAGGGGAGCAGGTTGAAACTCAGGCTAGGGTGCTTAGTCTAAATAAGGGGGATTATGAAGGTATGAGGACTGAGCTGATCAAAGTTGACTGGGATAGCAGACTCAAGAATAAGACGGTACATGAGCAGTGGTGTACGTTTAAGGATCTACTGTATAACCTTCAAGAAAAATTTATTCCTATGAAGAAAAAAAGGGGTAAGGGTAAGAACAGTCAGCCATGGCTCAGTAAAACTATAAAGGATAGTATTCGGCTGAAGGCAAGGGCATATAAGGTAGCCAGAGATAGTGGGAGGATAGAGGATTGGGAAGCATTTAAAGGTCAGCAAAAAATAACTAAGAGATTAATTAAGACGGGGAAAATAGACTATGAAAGGAATTTAGCGAACAACATAAAAACTAATAGTAAGAGTTTTTATAGCTATATAAAAAGCAAAAGGGTGGCTAAGGTGAACGTTGGTCCATTGGAGGGTGAGACTGGAGAGTTGTTGGTGGGGAACGTGGAAATGGCAAAGGCATTAAACGAGTATTTTGTATCAGTCTTCACCATAGAAGACACAAAAAATATTCCAACGCTGGATAAACAGGGGGCGGTAGGAATGGAGGAGCTAAATACTATTAAGTTCACCAAGGAGGTGGTATTAGGGAAATTAATGAGACTGAAGGAGGATAAATCCCCTGGGCCTGATGGATTGCATCCAAGGGTCTTGAGGGAGATAGCGGTGGGGATTGTGGATGCATTGGTGATAATTTTCCAAAACTCCCTGGAGGCAGGAACGGTCCCAGTGGATTGGAAAATGGCCAATGTAACACCTATATTTAAAAAAGGAAGTAAACAGAAGGCGGGTAACTATAGACCGGTTAGTCTAACATCGGTGGTGGGTAAAATGTTAGAGACAATTATTAAAGAAACACTAACGGGGCACTTGGATAAACATGACTTCATCGGACAGAACCAGCATGGTTTTGTGAAGGGGAAGTCCTGTTTAACGAATCTGCTCGAATTCTTTGAGGAAGTAACAACCCGGGTGGATAAAGGGGAACCGGTGGATGTGGTATACTTGGACTTCCAAAAGGCTTTTGACAAGGTGCCACATAAGAGACTATTGCTAAAAATAAAAAATTATGGGATTGGGGGTAATATATTAGCATGGGTAGAGGATTGGCTAACAAATAGGAAGAAGAGAGTGGGGATAAATGGTTCATACTCGGGATGGCAACCGGTAACTAGCGGGGTTCCGCAAGGGTCGGTGCTGGGACCCCAGTTGTTCACAATTTATATAAATGATTTGGAGGAGGGAACCAAGTGTAATATATCAAAATTTGCGGACGATACAAAAATGGGAGGAAAAGTAGGGGATGAGGAGGATAGGAAGAGTCTGCAAAAGGATATAGATAAGTTAGGTGAGTGGGCAACAACTTGGCAGATGAAATTTAATACTAATAAATGTGAAGTCATTCACTTTGGGAAAAAAAATGATAGGGCAAGTTATTTTCTAAATGAGGAGGAACTGCGTTGTAATGCAACGCAAAGGGATCTAGGGGTAATAGTACATGAATCACTAAAAGTTAGTATGCAGGTGCAGCAAGCAATCAGGAAGGCCAATGGAGTTTTGGCCTTTATTGCTAGGGGGATTGAGTATAAAAACACGGAGGTCTTGCTGCAGCTGTACACAGTATTAGTGAGACCACATTTGGAATACTGTGTACAGTTCTGGGGTCCATACTTAAGAAAGGATGTACTAGCCCTGGAGGCAGTGCAGCGAAGGTTTACAAGATTAATTCCTGCAATGAGGGGATTGACATATGAGGAAAGGTTAAGTAGGCTGGAACTCTACTCTTTGGAGTTTAGAAGAATGAGAGGCGATCTCATTGAAACATATAAGATCGTGAGGGGCCTTGATCGGGTGGATGCACCGAGGATGTTCCCAATGATCGGGGAAACTAGAACTAGGGGACATAGTTGCAGAATAAGGGGGGGCTCTTTTAAAACTGAGATGAGGAAGAACTTCTTCACCCAGAGGGTGGTTAATTTATGGAATTCACTGCCCCAGGGAGCAGTGGAAGCAGAAACGTTAAATATATTTAAGTCCAAAATAGATGGTTTTTTAGCTGCCAAGGGGATAAGGGGCTACGGGGAGAGGGCAGGGATATGGACCTAGGTATGGTTAGTATAGTAAGACCTGAGTGATCTCCTGGACAAGTGTCGATCGCTTGGATTGGGGTCGGAGAGGAATTTCCCGGATTTTTTTCCCGAATTGGACCTGGGTTTTTATCCGGTTTTTTGCCTCCCCCAGGAGATCACGCGGTTCTTGGGGTGGAGAGGAGTGATAGCGGTATAAAGGGGAGGGTTAAGTCTTGTGTTCTGTGTCTTGTGTCTACTGTTTGTGGGTAAGGGTGTCTGTTTAGTGTTCAGCCATGAGCGAATGGCGGAGCGGGCTCGACGGACCTGGTGGTCTACTCTCGCACCTACTTTCTATGTTTCTATGTTTCTATGTTTCTATGTTTCCTTGGTTTGGAGGAAAACCAAACCACTATTGACGTTGTGGATTGGGTTTAATCCAAGTAAATTTGGGATGTTGACACTGTTGCAAATCGAGTGAAACGGGAAAGTATGCAATTAATGGCAAGGCTCCGAACACCATTGATGTACATAGGAATCTAGGGATTCTAGTCTATAGCGCATTCAATGTGTCAACATAAACAGATGGATTGAGAACAATGCATGTTATATTCTAACTATAATTGGTTGTGATTTGAGTATAAGAGACAGCAAGTTGTTATGCACTGTCGTAGAACATTCGTTCGACCGAATTTGGAGTATGGTGTGCATTTCAGCATTGCAGTTTCTTGGACGCGGTCTCAGTTTGATCTGATTTCATGGACTACCCTTATGTTGCGCGAGTCCGGCAAGTTCGTGTAGATCTGAACACTTCGTTAATTGACGACGTATTTGATGGAGGAACGCGGCAGTACTTCAACTGCCGAATGGACCCATCACGGATGGCTCAAGTCGCTCCATTTCATCGAAATTATCACAAATGTTCCACAGCATCGTATTTACCACGGGGATTATAAATCTGTAATTAGCTTCGTATCCTAATCAGACCGAAAGCATTTTGTTGCTATGTGCACGCGGATAATGACGGCGTACTGAGCCATTTTCTTGCTGAATTCATCTAAATGGACACTTGTTAAAATAGTAAATACTGCTTTCAGCCGTAAAATTGAAATAAGAACGTATAATACTGGACTAAAACAAAGATGGTGTCAGATCTGAAAACAGATTAAGTAACTCTGCTGTGCCCATCACCCAGTGGGGAATAACAGTTCCACTGGATGAACATAAGCGGTAGGTCTGTTCAAACGTCAGTTAGTTACACTGAACTACTTCATACCAGACACGTATCAATGTAAATTAAAAACCGTTAAAACAGACAGCAACGTCGAAATGGGAAGAAATAACCATGACACCGTCGGCGCCGTCGGCACACATTTCACAGGGTACCCGGGCGGGGCGTCTAACGACGAGAAGCCGAAGTCAAGAAGTGGAAGCCAAGATAACGAACGGAAACGACTTCGAAAAGCCAAATAAGCGAACGGACGCGACGCCCGAAATCCAAATAACCGAACAGACCCAACGCCGAAAAGCCAAGTACGCGACGCCGAAAGGCCAAATGACGGAAATGACTTCGCGGGGACGGGATTGTGTGAGGCCTTGTCAGCGATTGGTTCAGACCCCAGCGTCCATCACATCACTGGGTGGGGGGACTTTAAATTTCCCCTCGCCGCTTTTGGATTGTCAAAGATCATAGACCGGACTATTTTAATAAGCGTCAATTTAACACTGTGCTTGGAGTTAGGAGGTTGGAATCTCACTCTCTCTCTCTCTCTCTCTCTGCCGTTCCTTCTCGCTCGTTCTCTCTCTCTCTCTCTCTCTCTCTCAGTCTCCGCTCTCGTCATCTCTCTCTCTCTCCTCTCTCTCTCTCCTCTCTCCCTCTCCTCTCTAACCCTCCCTCTCTCCCACTCCCTTCTGCTATCTATCTATCTATCTATCTATCTATCTATCTATCTATCTATCTATCTATCTATCTATCTATCTATCTATCTATCTATCTATCTATCTATCTATCTATCTATCTATATCTATCTATCTATCTATCTATCTATCTATCTATCTATCTATCTATCTTTCTATCTATCTATCTATATTTCTGTCCATCTGTCTCTCTCTCTCTCTCTCTCTCTCCCTCTCTCTCTCTCTCTCTCTCTCTCTCTCTCTCTCTCTCCATCCATCCATCCATCCATCCATCCATCCATCCATACATACATACATACATCCATCCTTCCATCCTTCCATCCATGCCTCTCTCTCTTGTCATTCCCGGAATCATTTTGCGTTTTGCCAAAACGTTCTCCTATTGAAGAAGAACCCTGAGCCGAAACAACTCCTAATCTATTCCCTCCACAGATGCCGCCAAGCCCGCTGAGTTACTGCAGCACTCTGCGTTTTTTTAAATTTAACTCTGAAATTGACGATAGACACAAAAGCTGGAGTAACACAATGGGACAGGCAGCATCTCTGGGATAGAAGGGAGAGGGGCAGAGAGAGTGGGAGAGAGGAAGGGGTGAGAATGAGAGAGAGAGAGAGAGTGTGAAAGAGAGAGAATGAGAGATAGAGTGAGAGAGAGAGAGAGAGAGAATGAGAGAGAGATAGAGAGAGAGAGAGAGAGAGAGAGAGAGAGAGAGAGAGAGAGAGAGAGAGAGAGAGAGAGAGAGAGAGAGAGAGAGAGAGAGAGAGAGAGAGAGAGAGAGAGAAGATAGAGAGATTCCAGTCTCTGAACCTCAAGCACCGTGGTACATCAACGCTTAAGAAATAACGCGCTCTATGATCTTTGACAGTCCAAGAGCGGCGTAGGAAAATTAAAAATCTTCCCTTCCCTCCCGTCTCCCCCGGCCAGTGATGTGGCGGGGGCGGGAAATCGCTGACAAGATTTCGGACAAATCCCGTCCCCGGAGGCGTCATGGCCGTTATTTTGCTTTTCTTCGTTGCGGATTTGGCCTTTTCGCGTCGCGCCCGTCCGGTTATTTGGTTTTAGCGCGCCGCGCCTGTTAGGTTATTTGGATTTTGGGTGTCGCGTCCGTTCGATTATTTCATTTTCGAGTTAGTTTCCGTTTGGTTATTTGCCTTTTCGGCGTCGTGTCCGTTCGCTTATTTGGCTTGGCGGCGTCGCTTCCATTCGGCGCCTTGGCTTCCACTTCTTTTTTTTTATTTTTATTTATTAGAAGTAGACATATTATACAATGTAGTTACATATTATAGTAGAAAAAAAACTTTTCATATACATCAGTCATACATTATTAAAATTTTCCATTATCAATTACTTCTGCTTCTAGTATTTTTATTTTTTATAGAAAGCGAGAAAAAGAGAGGGTAGAAAGTTACAAATAAAAAAGAAAGCAAAAAAAAACACAACAAAAAAACAAGGGAGGTGGAATGTGTTACATGTGATACATCAATGGAGATAGGTTCGTAGGTTATAAAGTATAGAGTATAGTTTTTCATCTGTTCCTGAGTTCAAGTTTCAGCTGGGTCCTCGTGCTGTGCCAGTCTATCCCTTCAGATAGTTAATGAATGGAGCCCAAATTTATGGAAAAGATCTTGTTTGTCCATTAAGACAAGTCTAATTCTTTCTAAGTATAGGGTCTCCGACATTTCCGTAATCCACATTTTGATTGTGGGGGTTATAGGGCCTTTCCAAAATTTTAATATTAATTTTTTTCCGGTTATTATACTGTAATTGAGGAAGTGTCTTTGGTTTGTTGTGAGTGTTAAGCTTTGTTCTGATATTCCAAGTATTATTAATTTTGTGTCTGGGTCCAGTTTTGTATTAATAACTTTTGAAGTTATTTCAAAAATATCTGTCCAGAAATGTTTAAGTTTTATACAGTTTGCAAAAGTATGTGTTAAATTAGCCTCTAAATGTAGACATTTATCACAAATAGGAGAGATTTGTGGGAATATTCTATTTAGTTTTATTTTAGAGAAGTGTAGTCTATGTAAGACCTTGAATTGTATTAAAATATGTCTGGCATTTAATGAACATTGATGTATTTGTTGTAAACTTTCGTCCCACATATCTTTCGTGATAGGATGACCTATTTCAATTTCCCATTTGTATCTATGTAGTTCGGTCGGTGGTACCTCGTTATTTAGTAGGGTGTTATAAATATAAGCTATTAGTTTTTCAGTATTAGGATGCTTGTTCAGACACTCATCAAGAATTTCTGATTCCCTATTCCTGTAAACTTGTGTATTAGATTTAACATAATCTCTAATTTGTAGATATCTGAAAAAATTATTTGAGTGCAGTCCATAATTCAGTTGTAACTCTTGAAATGAAAGAAAAGTACCTTTCCCATAAAGATGTCCTATATTTTTGATTCCATGATTTTTCAATTGTGTGAAACCTTTGTCCATAAAGGATGATTTGAACAATGGATTATTTACAATGGGAAGGCAGAGTGGTATATTATTCAATTTTAAATCTTTTTTTATTTGTTTCCAAATTCGTATTCCACTATGTATTATGGGGTTTTCTTTATAGGTTTTTTTGTGCTGTTTTGTGGGGGCAAATATGATCGGTCCAATTTCAAAAGGTAGACAGTCTTCCTTTTCCATCATTAGCCAATCTGGTTGTTGGTCCATTTCTTCCAGCCAAAAATTCATGTTTTTAATATGGACTGCCCAAAAATAAAATAAGAAATTTGGCAAAGCCAGACCTCCATTTATCTTTGATTTACATAAATGTTTTTTAATTATTCTATGATTCTTATAATCCCAGACAAAACTTGTAACAATGGAGTCGACTTTTTTGAAAAAAGTTTTTGGGATATATATCGGAATTAATTGAAGTAGGTACAGTAGTTGCGGTAAAAAAATCATTTTTATAGCATTAATTCTACCAAGCATTGAAATGGGGAGTGTTTTCCAGTATTGAATATTCTTATGTAGTTTATTCAGTAAGGGTGGGAAATTTAGTTTAAATAAAGAGGTATATGTCTTAGTTACCCAGATTCCTAAGTATTTAAATTTATCTTTAACTATTTTAAAAAGGGGATTGTTGTATTGTATGTAAATTGAATTTTGTTATTGGCATGATTTCGCTTTTATTCCAATTGATTCTATATCCCGAAAACTGACCAATATTGAGTTATTAGATTTAATAGGTTTGGAATACTAGTTTCTAATTTTGTAATATATATTAGTATATCATCTGCATATAAGGAGATTTTATTCCTTGTGTCTCTAGTATTGTATCCAAATATTCCTGGATGGTTTCTAACGATTTATGCTAGGGGTTCGATTGCAAGAGCAAATAATAGTGGGGATAGTGAGCATCCTTGTCTACAGCCTCTAGAGAGATTAAATTTAGTTGATAACATTTTGTTTGTTAATATTCTAGCTGTTGGGTTAGAATATAACAATTTAACCCATGTACAGTACTTCTCTCCTAGTTGAAATGTTTCCATCACCGAAAATAAATATGGCCATTCTACCTGGTCAAATGCTTTATCAGCATCTAACGAGATAATTGCTAGCTCTGCGTTGGGGATTCTATTGGAGTATATAATATTAAATAATCTTCTCAGATTAAAAAATGAATACCGTTTGGGGATAAACCCTGTTTGGTCAGGATGTATTAATTTACTGATCACTAAGCTCAATCTATTAGATAGAATCTTAGTTAATATTTTCTGATCAGTATTTAAGAGGGCTATAGCTCTGTATGAACCTGGGTCTTCAATATCCTTGTCCGTTTTTGGTATAAGTATGATTGTTGATTCATTTAGAGTTTCTGGGAGTTTCTGTTGAGTATAAGCATATTTGTACATTGTCTGTAGGCGTGGGGAAAGCACGTCATAATTTTTTTTATAAAATTCCGAATTTAGACCATCGGGTCCTGCCGACTTTCCGTTTTTTAAGGACTTTATTGATTCTTCAATGTCTTTTATCGTAATTTCAGCCCCTAGCAATTATCTCTCTTTCTGATCTAGACCTGCAAACTTACAATTCTGTAAAAATGTTTCCATTCCCGTTGATTGTTCTGTTATTTTAGATGAATACAATTTTTGATAGTATTGTAGAAATCTATCATTAATATCTTTAGGCAATGTTAATGTTTCTCCCTTATCTGTTCTAATTTTGTATATTGTTTTTTCCCCGTCCAATTTGCGAAGTTGACGCGCTAATAGTTTTTGTGGTTTGTCACCAAATTCAAAATTTAATTGTTTTGTATGTTGATAAAGTTTTATAACTTGGTCTGAATAAATCTTGTTTAATTTATATTTCAATACTGCAATTTTATTGTGTTTTATCGTGGATGGTGCTGCTGCATTTTCTGTGTCTAATTGCTTTATTTCCATTTCCAGTTTCTTTTGTTTGGCCCTATTCTCTTTATTAAAAAATGATTGGGAAGAAATCAATGCTCCTCGTACAAATGCTTTAAATGTTTCCCAAAGAAGCGAGGCAGAGATTTCAGGGCTATCGTTAGCCTCGAAAAACATTTTAATCTGTTTTACTAGATATTCATTACATGACTTATCTTTTAAGATTTGGGGATTAAATCTCCATTGTGACTGTGTCTCTGCCATTCCGTTTATATTGATCATAAATGTTAATGGGGCATGGTCTGAGATTATGATGTTGTGATATTGTGAGTTATAGGTAGAATGGGATAAGTTTTGAATCTACCAAAAAATAGTCTATCCTTGAGTAAGTTTTATGTACTGGTGAGTAAAATGAATATTCTCGGCCCGATGGATTTTCAATTCTCCAAACGTCCTTAATATTAGTGGTATTAATGTATGAATTTAAAAATTCACTTGATCGAGATTTTAGTTTTCTTTGAGTTGATGATCTGTCCAAACAAGCATCCAATGTACAATTTAAATCTCCACCAATTATTAAGTTTTGTTGTGTACCTTCCGGGATATTGTTAAGAATTCTCTTAAAAAACAGAGGGCTATCAAAATTTGGTCCATACACATTGAGGAGAGTCACCTTTTTTAAGTATAACTCCCCTATTATTATAATATATCTGCCTTCAATGTCTTCTATCGTTGATATATGTTTAAAGGGTCTACCTTTACGAATTAATATTG
The DNA here is from genome assembly GCF_010909765.2 of Amblyraja radiata. Classification (NCBI taxonomy): domain Eukaryota; kingdom Metazoa; phylum Chordata; class Chondrichthyes; order Rajiformes; family Rajidae; genus Amblyraja; species Amblyraja radiata. Next base: position 805,339 of record NC_046004.1, on the reverse strand, counting down.
CAACACCTCTTGATTTATGTGAGAATGAAGAATGGTACGCTTTAGCAATCCATTTTTCATTCAGTCTATGTTGTGCTTCCTTTTTAAGATGTGTCTCCTGGAGAAATATTATATCTGTTTTCAATTATTTTAAATGTGCTAACACTTTGCCTCTCTTGATAGGTTCATTAATTCCCTTAACATTCCAACTACAGAATTTAATTCCCTCACCCCCAATTTTTATATTCATGTCTTGCATCTTGTGATTAAGTGGTAGAGCAGATGATTCAGCACACTCAACCCTACCTTATACTTGAACTTCAGGTAGATGAATTTTAGGTCACGTCTGTTTTCCATCCGAACGTATCTCCTTAAATAAAATATGCAATTCCATTCCAAATACAGAATATAATGTGATATAAGATTAAAAAAAAAGGTGATAGCTAATAGGGTTAGTAAAGTGTGGAAAGTAAAAAAGAAAAGCAACTACAACTACAATTAGTGCAGTTAGTGATAGCCACCCTAATGTGGCTAAGCATCTATGGACTTCCGTAGCTTTTGGTTTATAAAAATACTAGCTCCGTGCTTTCCTTGAAAGGAAAGTTTCCAATTCGATGCATACAATTTGTGGGGGGGAAAGAAATATTGATTATATTCCATTAATGGTATAATTAGTAGTCTCAAATTGAGATATTAGTTTTGTATAATCTAAACATTTATCAAAGAATAATCAAAAACGAAAACATCAGGGCAAGGGCCATCAGACATTTCTCATTATAAAATACCTGAATCATACTTTACTTATATTTCATACTTTTAATTAATTCTTAAATAATCTAAATAATCTTGTTATCATTAGTTAGTGTTAGTTAATATTCTTGATTATTAATAGTTGTTAGAGGTTAGAGGTTAGTACTAGAATGTTAGTTTTATATATATCCGTTGTAGGAAATATACCCAATTCTTATTGCGAATATTAGGCAACTCTTAAATATAATAGTTTAAAGTTTAGAGTTCCATATCTTCTCTGCGAGATAGCAGTGTCCGAGTAGGTGTTAAGAGTTGAATATTTTTCAATCTTTGATCTTGTCTTCGACTTTCTTGGCAAATTCAAATGCTTCCGTGTGCTTGATGAAGAAGTATTCCTTCTTCCCGTAACTGACTCTCAGTGTTGTGGGGTATAACAGTCCATATCTCAGATTCTTTATATTCTTCAGTATTCTTCTTGTTTCTGTGAACAACGCTCTTTTCTTAGCAACTTCCACGGGGTAATCTCTGAATACGCTAATCTTGTCTCCTTCATATACAAGATTTCTGCTTTTACCAATTTTCCTCATCATGTCATCCAATACATGGTCATATTGGACCTTTACTATCATTATTCTTGGTCGGTCGGCCACCTTTGGGCGACCCACTCTGTGCGCTCGGGCAAGTAATGGCGCCTGATCCAGGTTCAAAATTGTTTTCAGTACTTCTGCAGCAAATTCACGGGGGTCACGAGTCCCCTCTCTGCCTTCCTGGATGCCCACGATTCTTAAATTCTGACGCCTCTGTCGTCCCTCCAAGTCTGTACATTTTTCAGTTATTTGATACAATAACTTTGATAGGCGTTGGTTCTCAGTGATGAGTTGTTTTGTAGTTGCGGTGCTTGTCTCAGCAAGTTCCTCAAGTTATTTTACAATCTTGTAGTGTTGGTCTAATGTCAGGAGAATAGGTTCAAGTTTAGAATCAAATCTGGATTCCATCTTATTCAGTTTTTCATTTACTTCTTCAACATTTTGAGTCATATTTCTTTCCATTTCTAATTTCCAGTCTTCAAGGACTTCGTGTACACTCTCTGTAACATCTTCTTTAATTTGGTCTTTCATTTCTTTTTTAAAAGATGCTAGCTCCTCTTTAACCTCTTGAAAGTTCTGTCTAAGATTTTTAAGTTCCTCCTTAAGGAACGTTTTTAATTCTTCCATCTCAGTCTTTTTCTTCTTCTTTGAGATGTCTTCTCGGGATGCTGTTAAACATGAGGCCGAGGCTTCAGTTGGGCCCACCTCTTTAGTCTTGCCGTTTTTTGCCTTGTGGGGGGGAGTATGTTGAGTCGACATACTGCCGGTGTCGCGCGCCTGATGACGTCACGGGCTTAGTGCAAAACAATCGGTCCCGGTTTCTGCAGGTAGGATCTGTCTTTTCCTCCCGTTTTTTCGGATTTTTCACGGAGCTAGTTGGCGCGAGTCTCTCCTACTCCATAGCGCCACCGGAAGTCTGGCTTCCACTTCTTCGCTTCGGCTTCTCGTCCTTCAACGCCCCGTCCGAAAACGTCCCCAAATAGTCAACGGGAATCAGAAGAGCAAATGTACCCGGAGATTGCACTAGGGATTTACAACTTTCCCAATAAAGATTGGGAAATATCATGGCGTGAAGTGTTTAGAAGAGGTGCAATTCCTCAAAAGTGTTCAGGAGAGTTTTCGTAAGCAGTATGTAGAGGCCCCCACACGTGAGATGCCAACACTGGTTCTATTATTGAGAAATTGGGAAGGGCAAGTTGATGCAGTGTGTGGAAGGTAATCGGAGACCCCAGAGAAAACCCACGTGGTCACAGGGAGCGTGTATAAATTCCATACAGACAGCACCTCTTGCAATAATTTAATAACTCAAGGAAATTCATACTTTAAACCATTTACCGCCTTGCCCACAGCAGATTAAAAAGTGACCAAGACTAGAAAACAACTTGCAAACTATGCAAACATTTAGACTTTAACAATTCGAAGACAAGAAATGCAGGAAATAATCAATGAAGTAAATGTTCAACATGTTCAAAGTGATACATTACAAAATTCCAACAATTTTCAAACCTCAAATTATTAATTCTGATTTTTTTTTACGACTTAGAATATAAAAACAGTTTGACGCACTGCGGATTGATGTGCACGCTTTTGAAGGGGTGACCTTCAAAAGCGTCATATTCAGCCTGGGGGATACATGGGGCAGATCGATATTGGGGAAGCTGTCGGAGGGGGGCGCTGTTGTGTATGGCTGCCCTGCCTTCAGCTGTCTTTTCACACTTTTTTTTGTGTTAAAAATTTTGCTTTGGGGTTCTTCTAGTATTTTATGTGGGGGGGGGGGGCGGTGGGTGAGAGGAAAACTGTTTTTCTCAGTGGTCGGAGATGCGTCTTTCCTCTTCCCTCTCTCTTCGCAGCCTACCAACTGGACTTGAGCGGCGTTTCCTGCCGGAGACCGGCCAGAACTACTGCGTCGGCGGCGGCGCTGCGCTGAAGTACCAGCGCTGAGCGGACGATGCCGCACCGATGATTGCCATGTGGTAAGCTCAGGAGTGCTGAGTCCGCCGACTACAATATCGCGGAGCTGTGTTTGCGGACCTCCCAGCTGCTGGCGGCGTTGACTTTGCATCGCGGAGGGCTGGGAATCATTCGCCGAGGTCGCCAGTGTGAATCTCCGCCCAGATCGGCCTGTGGACTTCGGGAGCCGCGTTCTCTGGTAGGAAGCGGCCGATTCGGAGCTCCAAGCCGCTAGAACTGTTCTTTCCGAATTCTTTACAACTCTTTGGTGTAAATATGACCATCAATTTGGCCTTGCCCAATCACATTGATAGCGATGGTGAATGCATAAGAACGCATAAGAATGCCTCCAATTCCTCAAAAGGCTAAGGAGATTCGGCATGCCTCACCTCCGTCATCCTGACCGCGGTCTACATCCCACTACAGGCAGACTCCGGCCGTCTAGCATTGGAGGAGCTGCACGCCATAGTCTACAGACACCGGATATCATACCCCCAAGTTTTAGCTGCATAGCCGGGGGGCTTCAACAAAGCCAACCTGAAAAAAACACTCCCAAACTACCACCAACATGTCGCCTGCTGCACCAGAGGATTAAACACCGCTGGCCGCTGCTTTACGGACATCGAGGCTGCCTATTGATATGTCCCTCGCCATCCTATCGGGAAATCCGAATATTCAGCGGTGCTGCTTCTTCCTTCATACAGGCGCATCCCTATAGGTGAGGACTGTACAAAGCTGGTCTGGGGTGGCAGAAGAACAACTCAAGGACTGTTTGAAGTCAGCGGACTGGGCAATGTTCAACGACACGGCAACGGACCTGACTGAATACGCCACAGTCGTTACGGACTTCGTAAAGAAATGTGTGGAAGTCTGTGTTCCTACAAAAAAAATCGGAGTGTTTCCTCACCAGAATCCTTCGTTGAGCCAGGAGGTCCGGAGTCTTCTGTAGACCAGATCCCGGGCATTCAGGTCTGGCAAGGCAGAGGTCGATAAGAAGTCCAGATACGACCTTGACAAGGCTATCAAAAATGCCAAAGGGGACTTCCGCTCAAAGCTGGAGAATGGGGCGGATGTTCCGCAACTGTGGCTGGGTTTGAATGCCATCACTTCCTATATGGCTAAACCAGGAGGCAGCTACAGCGAAGCTTCACTCCCTGACGAGTTCAATGCGTTCTACGCACGCATTGATAGGGAGAACATCGCTATGCATTCCCGAGCCCCCACATTACAGTCACGGTCACATAGGTCGCCGTCAGAAAATCTATCAAGCTGGTGAACCCTCGGAAAACGCATGGCCCTGATGATATACCCGGTCGCGTTCTCAAAACTCGTGCACAACCTCTCACTACTGAGGTCTGAAGTTCCCATCTGCTTTAAAGGGGCATCAAAAATACCGGTGCCGAAGAAGAGTAAGGTGACGTGCCTCAAAGACTATCGACAAGTGACACTAACGTATGTGGTCATGAAGTGCGTTGAGAGATTGGTTTGGTAGATATCAACTCCGTCCACAACAAAAACCTCGACCCACTACAGTTTGCCTACCGACACAACAGGTCAGCGGTGGAAGCGACCTCACTGGCTCTCCACTCCTCTCTGGACCACTTGGAAAATAAAAACACTTACTTCAGGCTGTTATTTATAAACTACAGCTCGACGTTCAATACCATCACCCCCTCCAAGGAGCAGCTCCTTGGGGACCTGGGGTGGAGGGTACTGCATCGAGGTGTTCCCTGCAACCTGTTTCTCTCGCGGTTCACGGTCGGCATGCATTTACGAAGGGAAAATCATGCTTGTGAAATCTTATGGAATTTTTCGAGGCTGTAACAAGTAAAGTGGACGTGAGAGCCAGTGTACCTGGACCTGGACTTGGTGTACCTGGACTTTCAGAAGCCTTTGATAAGGTCCCACGGGAGACTAGTGGGCAAAATTACAGCACATGGAAGAGTGGGCTGAAAAATGGCAGATGGAGTTTAATGCTGATAAGTGTGAGGTGCTACATCTTGGCAGGTCAAATCAAAATAGGACGTACATGGTAAATGGTAGGGAATTGAAGAATGCAGGTGAACAGAGGGATCTGGGAATAACTGTGCACAGTTCCCTGAAAGTGGAATCTCATGTAGATAGGGTGGTAAAGAAAGATTTTGGTGTGCTGGCCTTTATAAATCAGAGCATTGAGTATAGAAGTTGGGATGTAATGTTAAAATTGTACAAGGCATTGGTGAGGCCAATTCTGGAGTATGGGGTACAATTTTGGTCGCCTAATTATAGGAAGGATGTCAACAAAATAGAGAGAGTACAGAGGAGATTTACTAGAATGTTGCCTGGGTTTCAGCAACTAAGTTACAGAGAAAGGTTGAACAAGTTAGGGCTTTATTCTTTGGAGCGCAGAAGGTTAAGGGGTGACTTGATAGATGTCTTTAAAATGATGAGAGGGATATACAGAGTTGACGTGGATAAGCTTTTCCCACTGAGAGTAGGGAAGATTCAAACAAGGGGACATGACTTGAGAATTAAGGGACAGAAGTTTAGGGGTAACATGAGGGGGAACTTCTTTACTCAGAGAGTGGTGGCTGTGTGGAATGAGCTTCCAGGGAAGGTGGTGGAGGCAGGTTCGTTTTTATCATTTAAAAATAAATTGGATAGTTATATGGACGGGAAATGAATGGAGGGTTATGGTCTGAGCGCAGGTATATGGGACTAGGGGAGAATACGTGTTCGGCACGGACTAGAAGGGTCGAGATGGCCTGTTTCCGTGCTGTAAATTGTTATATGGTTATATGGTTATATTGGGTGAAGGGTGTTGACATGGATAGAAAATTGGTTGGCAGAAGGAAACAAAGAGTAAGTATTAACGGGTCCCTTTCAGAATGTCAGGCAGTGACTAGTGCGGTGCCGGAAGGCTCGGTGCTGGGATAGCATCTATTTACAATATACATTAATGATTTAGATGAAGGAAATAAAAGTAAAATTTGCAGATGACACAAAGCTGGGTGGAAGTGTGAACTGTGAAGAGGATGCTATGAGTATGCGGGGTGATTTGGACAGGTTGGGTGAGTGGGCAGATGCATGGCAGATGCAGTATTATGTGGGTAAATATGAGGTTATCCACTTTGGTGGCAAGAAAGGGGAGGCAGATTATTATCTGTATGGTATACACAAAGTGCTGGAGTAACTCAGCGGGTCAAGCAGCATCTCTGGAGCGAATGATTGTGTTGGACAGTAAGAATGGTTCACGTTTCGGGTCGAGACCCTTCCTCAGGCTAATGGCAGGGGAGGAGCGGTACAAAGATAGAATATAGTCGGAGACCGTAAAACTAGTGGAAAAACTGGGCAGGGGAGGGGATGGATAGAGAACGCAGGGGCTATCTGAAGTAAGAGAAGTCAATGTTCATACCGCTGGGGTGTAAAATACCCAAGCGAAATGTGAGGAGCTGTTCCTCCAATTTGCGCTAGGCCTCACTCCGACAATGGAGGAGGCCCAGGACAGAAACGTCAGATTGGGACTGGGGGGAGGGGGAGTTGAAGTGTTGAGCCACCGGAAGATGAGGAAGTTAAGACGGACTGAGTGGAGATATTCAGCGTAGCCTGTGGTTGGTTTCGCCGATGTAGAGACGTTGACACCTGGACCAGCAGATACAGTAGATAAGGTTGGAGGAGGTGCAAGTGAACATCTGCCTCTCGTGGAAAGACCGTTTAAGTCATGGGATGGAATATAGGGGGGAGATAAAGGGACAGGCGTTGCATCTACTGCGGTTGCAGGGGAAAGTACCTGGGGAGGAGGTGGTTTGGGTGAGAAGGGACGAGTTAACCAGAATGCGTAGGAGGGCACGGTCTCTACGGAAAGCATAAAGTTGTGGAGATGGGTAGATGTGGCCAGTGGTGCCATCCCGTCAGTGGTGGCGAAAATGTTGAAGGATTATCTGCTGTGTGCGACGGCTGCCGGTGTGGAAGGTGAGGACAAGGAGTATTCTGTCCTTGTTACGACTGGGGGGCAGATTAGGAAAAAGGGAAAGTACTCCGAGACCTGGGTGTCCTTGTACATCAGTCACAACAAGTAAGCATGCAGGTACAACGGCCAGTGAAGAAAGCTAATGGCATGTTGGCCTTCATTCTGGAGGGGGGCGGGAGGGGAGGGGTGAACAGCCAGTTGTCGTGGTGCACATTGGCACCAACGATATAGATTAAAAAACGGGATGAGGTCCTATAAGGTGAATTTATGGAGCCACAAAAAAAAAGTAGGACCACAAAAGTTATAATCTCTGGATTACTACCAGTGCCACGGGCTACTCAGAGTAGAAACAGGAGGATATTGCAGATGAATACGTGGCTTGAAAAATGCTGCAAGGTGGAGTGATTCAAATTTCAAGGGCATTGGAACCAGTTCTGGGGGAGGTGGGACAAGTACAAACAGGACGGTCTGCACCTGGGCTGGATTGGAACCAATGTCCTCGGGGAAGTGTTTGTTAGTGCTGTCGTGGAGGATTTAAACTAATGTGGCAGGGGGATGGGTGCATGAGCAGAGAGACAGAGGGGTGTAAAATTAGGGTAGAAGCAGTAGATAGCAAGGTAAACAGTAAAAGTGGCTGGCAGACAACCCAGGGCAAAAATCATAAAGGGCCACTTTTCAACATAATTGTATAAGGGGTAAGAGTGTTGTAAAAACAAGCATGAAGGCGTTGTGTCTAAATGCAAGGAACATTCGTAATAAGGTGGATGAGTTGAATGCGCAGATAGTTATTAATGCATATGTTATAGTTGGGATCACTGAGACATGGCTCCAGGGTGACCAAGGCTGGGAGCTGAACATCCAGGATATTCAATATTCAGGAGGGATAGACAGAAAGGTAAAGGAGTTGGGGTAGCGTTGCTGGTTAGCGAGGAGATTAACGCATTAGAAGGGAAGGACATTAGCATGGAGGATGTGGAATCGAAATGGATAGAGTTGCGAAACACTAAGGGGCAGAACACGCTAGTGGGAGATGTGCACAGGCCAACTAACATTAGTAGTGGAGTTGGGGATGGCATCAAACAGGAAATGAGATATGCGTGCAACAAAGGTAAAACTATTATAAATGGGTGGCTTCAATCAACATATAGATTGGGTGAATCAAATTGGCAGGGATGCTGAGATAGAGGATTTCTGGAATGTATGCGGGATAGTTTTCTAAAAAAACATGTAGAGGAACCGACGAAAGGGCAGGCTATTCTAGACTGTGTATTGAGTAATGAGGAAGGTTTAGTTAGTGCGCGGCCCCTTGGGCAAGAGTGACCATAATATGGTTGAATACTTCATTAGGATGGAGAGTGACATTGATAATTCAGAAACAAGGGTTCTGAAATTGAATAAAGGTAAGTTTGAGTGTATGAGACGTGAATTGGCCAAGATAGGCAAGGCAAGGCAAGGCAAGGCAAGTTTATTTGTATAGCACCTTTCAACAACAAGGTAATTCAAACTGGATGGATTTAAGAGAGAGTTAGATGGAGCTCTAGGGGGCTAATGGAGTCAATGGATATGGGGAGAAGGCAAGCACTGGTTATTGATTGGGGACGATCAGCCATGATCACAATGAATGGCAGTGCTGGCTCGTAGGGCCGAATGGCCTCCTCCTGCACCTATTTTCTATGTTTCTATTTTTCTAATGGTGGCCAGGCGTCCTCGACAGATTGCTCTAACTGTTCTGTGCTCACGCAAACTCTGGTCTCACGACTCAGCCGGTCTACCCACGGAGAACCAAGTGCCCGGCACTGATGTCGCACAGTGAGTGTATGTATCCTCCCCTTGCTCAACTGCACATGGCTGCTTGACGTCTGTCAAGAGAAAAACAGTTAACAGCGTGTCCAACGCCACTTGTCCGGCGCAGATATTCCTATCAGTATCGTGCTGATATAAATTATGTTTACTATCCACCAGCGGCCTTCCATGCCGACATGTTCTCCGCTTACCTGCAGCATACGGTTTTTAAAACCAATCTCATATTCGCCAGTGCATGTAGCATCGGATATATTGGACTCAAAACACACGCCACCAAATTGCCTTCCTTATTAGACAGCGCCCCAAATTATCCTTAGTCCGTTACGGAGGATTGAGTACTTCAATATCTGGCCTCAAGGCGAACTCTCCATCCAGACACCCCAAGATGTCGTCAGCATGTTCTCTTCAGATGCGTCTGTTTACTCACGTTGTAAGTGCAACCGAGAGAGAGGCAGCACAATGAGAAATATGCCGGGAAATGCACCGAGTCCTCTGTGCGGGAGCACATTCAATGGCGAAGGATGAGCAGAGCTTGTAAATGAAGAATGGTGGCTTTAAAATGTAGGTCGTAAATAACCGATATGTGAGTGCAAAAGTGTGAAGTAGGATGACGGCAATATGGCGTCTCGGCAGCGACCGCGGCTGTGAATCAGTTTCTATTTACTGAAGTTAGATGCAGCAGATAACTTCTAACAATTGAGGTACATGTTAGAAGTCCGGTTGGAAAGTGTTTGAATTTTTCCAGGGATCAAAAACGGTGTAGAATGACCGTTATCATACAGAATTGGTGATCATTTTCCAATGTTTTATAGATTCTGGATCAGTTACTGTGGATAGGAGGGTAGCTAATGTTATCCCACTTTTCAAGAAAGGAGGGAGAGAGAAAACAGGGCCGTTAGCCTGACATCAGTGGTGGGGAAGATGCTCGAGTCGATAATCAAAAATGTAATATCAGGGCATTAGGAAAGCATAAACATGATCGATCCAAGTCGGCATGCATTTACGAAGGGGAAATCATGCTTGTGAAGTCTTATGGAATTTTTCGAGGCTGTAACAAGTAAAATGGACGTGAGAGCCATTAGATATAGTGTACCTGGACTTTCAGAAGCCTTTGATAAGGTCCCACGGGAGACTAGTGGGCAAAATTACAGCACATGGAAGATTGGGCTGAAAAATGGCAGATGGAGTTTAATGCTGATAAGTGTGAGCTGCTACATCTTGTCAGGTCAAATCAAAATAGGACGTACATGGTAAATGGTGGCGAATTGATGAATGCAGTTGAACTGAGGGATCTAGGAATTACTGTGCATAGTTCCATGAAGGTGGAATCTCATGTAGATAGGGTGGTAAATAAAGCTTTTGGTGTGCTGGCCTTTATAAATCAGAACATTGAGTTTAGAAGTTGGGATGTAATGTTAAAATTGTACAATGCATTGGTGAGGCCAATTCTGGAGTATGGTGGACCATTTTGGTCGCCTCATTATAGGAAGGATGTCAACAAAATAGAGAGAGTACAGAGGAGATTTTCTAGAATGTTGTTTCTGTTTCAGCAACTAAGTTACAGAGAAAGTTTGAACAATTTAGGTCTTTATACTTTGGAATGCAGAAGGTTAAGGGGGGAATTGATATAGGTCTTTAAAATGAAGAGAGGGATAGACAGAGTTGATGTGGATAAACTTTTCCCATTGAGAGTGGGGAAGGTTCAAACAAGAGGACATGACTTGAGAATTAAGGGACAAAAGTTTATGGGTAACATGAGGGGGAACTTCTTGAACTCAGAGAGTGGTAGCTGTGTGGAATGAGCTCCCAGTGGAAGTGGTGGAGGCAGGTTCGATTTTATTATTTAAAAATGAATTGGATGGGTATATGGACGGGAAAGGAATGCAGGGTTATGCTCTGAGTTCAGGTAGATGGGATAAGGTGTTCGGCACGGGCCGATATGGCCTGCTTCCGTGCCGTATTTGTTATATGGTTATATGGTTATATGGTTATATGATATTGGGTGAAGGGTATTGACCTGGATAGAAAATTGGTTGGCAGAAGGAAACAAAGAGTAAATATTAACGGGTCCCTTTCAGAATATCAGGCAGTGACTAGTGGGGTGCCGGAAGGCTCGGTGCTGGGATAGCATCTATTTACAATATACATTAATGATTTAGATGAAGGAAATAAAAGTAAAATTTGCAGATGACACAAAGCTGGGTGGAAGTGTGAACTGTGAAGAGGATGCTATGAGTATGCGGGGTGATTTGGACAGGTTGGGTGAGTGGGCAGATGCATGGCAGATGCAGTATTATGTGGGTAAATGTGAGGTTATCCACTTTGGTGGCAAGAAAGGGAGGCAGATTATTATCTGTATGGTGTACACAAAGTGCTGGAGTAACTCAGCGTGTCAAGCAGTATCTCTGGAGCGAATGCTTGTGTTGGACAGTAAGAATGGATCACGTTTCGGTTCGAGACCCGTCCTCAGGCTAATGGCAGGGGAGGAGCGGTACAAAGATAGAATATAGTCGGAGACAGTAAAACTAGTGGAAAAACTGGGCAGGGGAGGGGATGGATAGAGAAGGCAGGGGCTATCTGAAGTAAGAGAAGTCAATGTTCATACCGCTGGGGTGTAAAATACCCAAGCGAAATGTGAGGAGCTGTTCCTCCAATTTGCGCTAGGCCTCACTCCGACAATGGAGGAGGCCCAGGACAGAAACGGCAGATTGGGACTGGGGGCAGGGGGAGTTGAAGTGTTGAGCCACCGGGAGATGAGGAAGTTAAGACGGACTGAGTGGAGATATTCAGCGAAACGGCCGCATAGCCTGTGGTTGGTTTCGCCGATGTGGAGACGTTGACACCTGGACCAGCAGATACAGTAGATAAGGTTGGAGGAGGTGCAAGTGAACATCTGCCTCTCGTGGAAAGCCCGTTTAAGTAATGGGATGGAACAAAGGGGGGAGATAAAGGGACAGGTGTTGCATCTCCTGCGGTTGCAGGGGAAAGTAGCTGGGGAGGAGGTGGTTTGGGTGGGAAGGGACGAGTTAACCAGGATGTGTCGGAGGGCACGGTCTCTACGGAAAGCATAACGTTGTGGAGATGGGTAGATGTGGCCAGTAGTGCCATCCCGTCAGTGGTGGCGAAAATGTTGAAGGATTATCTGCTGTGTGCGACGGCTGACGGGGTGGAAGGTCAGGACAAGGAGTATTCTGTCATTGTTACGATTGGGGGGCAGGTTAGGAAAAGGGAAAGTACTCCGAGACCTGGGTGTCCTTGTACATCAGTCACAACAAGTAAGCATGCAGGTACAACGGCCAGTGAAGAAAGCTAATGGCATGTTGACCTTCATTCTGGAGGGGGGGGGGGGGTGAAGAGCCAGTTGTCGTGGTGCACATTGGCACCAACGATATAGATTAAAAAACGGGATGAGGTCCGATAAAGTGAATTTATGGAGCCACAAAAAAAAAGTAGGACCTCAAAAGTAATAATCTCTGGATTACTACCAGTGCCACGGGATACTCAGAGTAGAAATAGGAGGATATTGCAGATGAATACGTGGCTTGAAAAATGCTGCAAGGGGGAGTGATTCAAATTTCTAGGGCATTGGAACCAGTTCTGGGGGAGGTGGGACAAGTACAAACAGAACGGTCTGCACCTGGGCTGGATTGGAACCAATGTCCTCGGGGAAGTGTTTGTTAGTGCTGTCGTGGAGGATTTAAACTAATGTGGCAGGGGGATGGGTGCATGAGCAGAGAGACAGAGGGGTGTAAAATTAGGGTAGAAGCAATAGATAGCAAGGTAAAAAGTAAAAGTGGCTGGCAGACAAACCCAGGGCAAAAATCATAAAGGGCTACTTTTCAACATAATTGTATAAGGGGTAGGAGTGTTGTAAAAACAAGCCTGAAGTCTTTGTGTCTAAATGCAAGGAACATTCGTAATAAGGTGGATGAGTTGAATGCGCAGATAGTTATTAATGCATATGTTATAGTTGGGATCACTTAGACATGGCTCCAGGGTGACCAAGGCTGGGAGCTGAACTTCCAGGGATATTCAATATTCAGGAGGGATAGACAGAAAGGTGAAGGAGTTGGGGTAGCGTTGCTGGTTAGCGAGGAGATTAACGCAATAGAAGGGAACGACATTAGCTTGGAGGATGTGGAATCGATATGGATAGAGCTGCGAAACACTAAGGGGCAGAACACGCTAGTGGGAGATGTGAACAGGCCAACTAACATTAGTAGTGGAGTTGGGGGTGGCATCAAACAGGAAGTGAGATATGCGTGCAACAAAGGTAAAACAGTTATAAATGGGTGACTTCAATCAACATATAGATTGGGTGAATCAAATTGGCAGGGATGCTGAGGTAGAGGATATCCTGGAATGTATGCGGGATGGTTTTCTAAAAAAAACATGTAGAGGAACCGACGAAAGGGCAGGCTATTCTAGACTGTGTATTGAGTAATGAGGAAGGTTTAGTTAGTGCGCGGCCCCTTGGGCAAGAGTGACCATAATATGGTTGAATACTTCATTAGGATGGAGAGTGACATTGATAATTCAGAAACAAGGGTCCAGAAATTAAATAAAGATAACTTTGAGTGTATGAGACGTGAATTGGCCAAGATAGGCAAGGCAAGGCAAGGCAAGGCAAGGCAAGTTTATTTGTATAGCACCTTTCAACAACAAGGTAATTCAAACTGGATGGATTTAAGAGAGAGTTAGATGGAGCTCTATGGGGCTAGTGGAGTCAATGGATATGGGGAGAAGGCAAGCAGGGGTTATTGATTGGGGACGATCAGCCATGATCACAATGAATGGCAGTGCTGGCTCGAAGGGCCGAATGGCCTCCTCCTGCACCTATTTTCTATGTTTCTATATTTCTAATGGTGGCAAGGCGTCCTCGACAGATTGCTCTAACTGTTCTGTGCTCACGCAAACTCTGGTCTCACGACTCAGCCGGTCTACCCACGGAGAAACAAGTGTCCGGCACTGATGTCGCACAGTGAGTGTATGTATCCTCCCCTTGCTCAACTGCACCTGGCTGCTTGACGTCTGTCAAGAGAAAAACAGTTAACAGCGTGTCCAGCGCCACTTGTCCGGCGCAGATATTCCTATCAGTATCGTGCTGATATAAATTATGTTTACTATCGACCAGCGGCATTCCATGCCGACATGTTCTCCGCTTACCTGCAGCATACAGTTTTTAAAACCAGTCTCATATTCGCCAGTGCATGTAGCATCGGATATATTGGACTCAAAACACACGCCACCAAATTGCCTTCCTTATTAGACAGCGCCCCAAATTATCCTTAGTCCGTTACGGAGGATTGAGTACTTCAATATCTGGCCTCAACGCGAACTCTCCATCCAGACAACCCAAGATGTCGTCAGCATGTTCTCTTCAGATGCGTCTGTTTACTCACGTTGTAAGTGCAACCGAGAGAGAGGCAGCACAATGAGAAATATACCGGGAAATGCACCGAGTCCTCTGTGCGGGAGCACATTCAATAGCGAAGGATGAGCGGAGCTTATAAATGAAGAATGGTGGCTTTAAAATGTAGTTCGTAAATAACAGATATGTGAGTGCAAAAGTGTGAAATAGGATGACGGCAATATGGCGTCTCGGCAGCGACCGCGGCTGTGAATCAGTTTCTATTTACTGAAGTTAGATGCCGCGGATAACTTCTAACAATTGAGGTACATGTTAGAAGTCCGGTTGGAAAGTGTTTGAATTTTTCCAGGGATCGAAAACGGTGTAGAATGACCGTTATCATACAGAATTGGTGATCATTTTCCAATGTTTTATAGATTCTGGATCAGTTCCTGTGGATCGGAGGGTAGCTAATGTTATCCCACTTTTCAAGAAAGGAGGGAGAGAGAAAACAGGGCCGTTAGCCTGACTGGACTTTGTGCCTTCCCCCACAGTGGGAATCACTGTGGGGGATGTTTTGGTGTTGAATTTCTTTGAATACTGTGTTGTATTTTTATTAGTGTGCTGCATGGACATCAGAATTTCCCCTGAATAAGGGGATTAATAAAGTATTATCTATCTATCTATCTATCTATCTATCTATCAGTGGTGGGGAAGTTGCTCGAGTCGATAATCAAAAATGTAATAGCAGGTCATTAGGAAAGCATAAACATGATCGGTCCAAGTCGGCATGCATTTACGAAGGGAAAATCATGCTTGTGAAATCTTATGGAATGTTTCGAGGCTGTAACAAGTAAAATGGACGTGAGAGCCATTAGATATAGTGTACCTGGACTTTCAGAAGCCTTTGATAAGGTCCCACGGGAGACTAGTGGGGCAAAATTACAGCACATGGAAGAGCGGGCTGAAAAATGGCAGATGGAGTTTAATGCTGATAAGTGTGAGGTGCTACATCTTGTCAGGTCAAATCAAATAGGACGTACATGGTAAATGGTGGCGAATTGAGGAATGCAGTTGAACTGAGGGATCTAGGAATTACTGTGCATAGTTCCATGAAGGTGAAATCTCATGTAGATAGGGTGGTAAATAAAGCTTTTGGTGTGCTGGCCTTTATAAATCAGAACATTGAGTATAGAAGTTGGGATGTAATGTTAAAATTGTACAAGGCATTGGTGAGGCCAATTCTTGAGTATGGTGGACAATTTTGGTCGCCTCATTATAGTAAGGATGTCAACAAAATAGAGAGAGTACAGAGGAGATTTTCTAGAATGTTGTTTGTGTTTCAGCAACTAAGTTACAGAGAAAGTTTGAACAAGTTAGGTCTTTATTCTTTGGAACGCAGAAGGTTAAGGGGGGATTGATACAGGTCTTTAAAATGAAGAGAGGGATAGACAGAGTTGATGTGGATACACTTTTCCCATTGAGAGTGGGGCAGTTTCAAACAAGAGGACATGACTTGAGAATTAAGGGACAGAAGTTTATGGGTAACATGAGGGGGAACTTCTTGAACTCAGAGAGTGGTAGCTGTGTGGAATGAGCTCCCAGTGGTCGTGGTGGAGGCAGGTTCGATTTTATTATTTAAAAATGAATTGGATAGGTATATGGACGGGAAAGGAATGCAGGGTTATGCTCTGAGTTCAGGTAGATGGGATAAGGTGTTCGGCACGGGCCGATATGGCCTGCTTCCGTGCCGTATTTGTTATATGGTTATATGGTTATATGGTTATATGATATTGGGTGAAGGGTATTGACATGGATAGAAAATTGGTTGGCAGAAGGAAACAAAGAGTAAGTATTAACGGGTCCCTTTCAGAATGTCAGGCAGTGACTAGTGGGGTGCCGGAAGGCTCGGTGCTGGAATAGCATCTATTTACAATATACATTAATGATTTAGATGAAGGAAATAAAAGTAAAATTTGCAGATGACACAAAGCAGGGTGGAAGTGTGAACTGTGAAGAGGATGCTATGAGTATGCGGGGTGATTTGGACAGGTTGGGTGAGTGGGCAGATGCATGGCAGATGCAGTATTATGTGGGTAAATGTGAGGTTATCCACTTTGGTGGCAAGAAAGGGGAGGCAGATTATTATCTGTATGGTATACACAAAGTGCTGGAGTACCTCAGCGGGTCAAGCAGTATTTCTGGAGCGAATGTTTGTGTTGGACAGTAAGAATGGTTCACGTTTCGGGTCGAGACCCTTCCTCAGGCTAATGGCAGGGGAGGAGCGGTACAAAGCTAGAATAGAGTCGGAGACAGTAAAACTAGTGGAAAAACTGGGCAGGGGAGGGGATGGATAGAGAAGGCAGGGGCTATCTGAAGTAAGAGAAGTCAATGTTCATACCGCTGGGGTGTAAAATACCCAAGCGAAATGTGAGGAGCTGTTCCTCCAATTTGCGCTAGGCCTCACTCCGACAATGGAGGAGGCCCAGGACAGAAACGTCAGATTGGGACTGGGGGGAGGGGGAGTTGAAGTGTTGAGCCACCGGGAGATGAGGAAGTTAAGACGGACTGAGTGGAGATATTCAGCGAAACGACCGCATAGCCTGTGTTTGGTTTCGCCGATATAGAAACGTTGACACCTGGACCAGCAGATACAGTCGATAAGGTTGGAGGAGGTGCAAGTGAACATCTGCCTCTCGCGGAAAGACCGTTTAAGTCAGGGGATGGAATAGAGGGGGGAGATAAAGGGACAGGTGTTGCATTTCCTGCGGTTGCAGGGGAAAGTACCTGGGTGAGGAGGTGGTTTGGGTGGGAAGGGACGAGTTAACCAGGATGTGTCGGAGGGCACGGTCTCTACGGAAAGCATAAAGTTGTGGAGATGGGTAGAAGTGGCCAGTAGTGCCATCCCGTCAGTGGTGGCGAAAATGTTGAAGGATTATCTGCTGTGTGCGACGGCTGATGGGGTGGAAGGTGAGGACAAGGAGTATTCTGTCCTTGTTACGATTGGGGGGCAGGTTAGGAAAAAGGGAAAGTACTCCGAGACCTGGGTGTCCTTGTACATCAGTCACAACAAGTAAGCATGCAGTTACAACGGCCAGCGAAGAAAGCTAATGGCATGTTGGCCTTCATTCTGGAGGGGGGGGGGCGGTGAACAGCCAGTTGTCGTGGTGCACATTGGCACCAACGATATAGATTAAAAAACGGGATCAGGTCCGATAAGGTGAATTTATGGAGCTACAAAAAAAAAGTAGGACCTCAAAAGTATTAATCTCTGGATTACTACCTGTCCCACGGGCTACTCAGAGTAGAAATAGGAGGATATTGCTGATGAATACGTGGCTTGAAAAATGCTGCAAGGGGGAGGGATTCAAATTTCTAGGGCATTGGAACCAGTTCTGGCGGAGGTGGGACTAGTATAAACAGGACGGTCTGCACCTGGGCTGGATTGGAACCAATGTCCTCGGGGAAGTGTTTGTTAGTGCTGTCGTGGAGGATTTAAACTAATGTGGCAGGGGGGTGGGTGCATGAGCAGAGAGACAGAGGTATGTAAAATGAGGGTAGAAGCAATAGATAGCAAGGTAACAAGTAAAAGTGGCAGGCAGACAAATCCAGGGCAAAAATCATAAAGGGCCACTTTTCAACATAATTGTATAAGGGGTAAGAGTGTTGTAAAAACAAGCCTGAAGGCTTTGTGTCTAAATGCAAGGAGCATTCGTAATAAGGTGGATGAGTTGAATGCGCAGATAGTTATTAATGCATATGTTATAGTTGGGATCACTGAGACATGGCTCCAGGGTGACCAAGGCTGGGAGCTGAACATCCAGGGATATTCAATATTCAGGAGGGATAGACAGAAAGGTAAAGGAGTTGGGGTAGCGTTGCTGGTTAGCGAGGAGATTAACGCAATAGAAGGGAAGGACATTAGCTTGGAGGATGTGGAATCGATATGGATAGAGCTGCGCAACACTAAGGGGCAGAACACGCTAGTGGGAGATGTGCACAGGCCAACTAACATTAGTAGTGGAGATGGGGATGGCATCAAACAGGAAATGAGATATGCGTGCAACAAAGGTAAAACAGTTATACATGGGTGACTTCAATCAACATATAGATTGGGTGAGTCAAATTGGCAGGGGTGCTGAAGTAGAGGATTTCCTGGAATGTATGCGGGCTGGTTTTCTAAAAAAACATGTAGAGGAACCGACGAAAGGGCAGGATATTCTAGACTGTGTATTGAGTAATGAGGAAGGTTTAGTTAGTGCGCGGCCCCTTGGGCAAGAGTGACCATAATATGGTTGAATTCTTCATTAGGAAGGAGAGTGACATTGATAATTCAGAAACAAGGGTCCTGAAATTAAATAAAGGTAACTTTGAGTGTATGAGATGTGAATTGGCCAAGCTAGGCAAGGCAAGGCAAGGCAAGTTTATTTGTATAGCACCTTTCAACAACAAGATAATTCAAAGTGCTTTACATAAAACATTAAAAGCATTGGAAAGAAACACATATAAAATGACATTTAGATGTAAAACGATTATTAGATTATTCAGATAAAATAATCACAAAATTAAAAGATAGACTGGCAATTGATTCTTAAAGGGTTGACGATGGATATGCAATGGAAGGCATTTAGAGGGCTGTTTTAACGTGTTATGCGAATGTAAGGAAAACATCGTTCTTCACTTTGACAGAAGTTCTCGTTTACGCCTTTCCCCAGATATGCGCCCGTCAGCATGAGCTGGAAGTCTGGGTACACGAGTCGTCCATGAATGTTATGTTGGTGTGCTGCTGGGTCGGCTGCCAACGACCCCAGTATGGATGTGGCCATGGAGATTCGCTATCCCTACTATCGGTCTGTCAAGGGCAACAATGGCGTCAGATGAAAGAGAGATAAAACGCATTCATGTTGAGGCACCCCATGAATATAAAGCAACGCTTCAACCTAGGTTGTTACATTGAGATTACCGACGGCTGAACTAGATTAGCGAATCCACTCCCTGTGTGAGAATGCCACAAACAGTATTCCAGTAGATTTAGCAAAAGAGTGGATGTGTTGGACCGCCGCCACGCGAATAACGAGCAGTGCTCTATCGTAGCAAAGAACATAGTGTTTATCTCATGATTACTATCTATTTTGGAATACTATTGAAAAAACTGGGTTTATCCATTAGGATTGAGGCCCAGCGGCTCCTTTGTTAAATTATGATAATGATCAGATATTGCGCAAGTTGTTTTCAAGATTAGGCATCGAATTGTCCAATAAATGAGGGTCATCTCGGGATCTGGAATACACTTCAGACTAAATTGGCTGTGCGCACCGAAAGCATAAACACGGTCTCATTAAGGGAACCACAGATTTGTGCAACAGTTGAATTGGGTGAAATTCAACAGAGATAATGTATTGTGTTCGTTTGCTTTTAATTTCTGAAATCTGTCTTTTTTTCTAAACCATTGGATTCCGAAAACGGGTGACACCAGCAGAGCTTTACAGGAAGGAAGTCTCCAACAGAAGGATGTGATGGCGGATTTTCCTACTATATTTTACCCGTTTGTCGCTGCCATTGGTATCCCTGGTAAATATTATTGCAACAGATTAATTACGAGGCATCGCAGGTGATCCACATTTTCCACGAAAATGCGGATCGTTCCCCTTATTGTCAAGGGCTGAAATGCGACCGCGCATCGGAGTTATTTGAAGACTTCTTATGCAGTTCGAGCGGCTTCAAAATGCACCGAGGCAATTCGAACTGCCCATGTCCCCGCAACACCGTCCAACTTCTCGCTGCAGCCTTATCGTTGGGGGTAAACGAAACCGATCTTATTTTTAAATCTGATTTAATTTGCTTTTATTTTGAGTTGCCGATAACCGTTTCAATTTGATAAATTAGTTACAAAGACGAAGTCTCAAAGACATCTCTGGTACTCCTTGTTGCTCTGTCGTTACATAACCCTCCGCCGGCTTCATCAGTTTGTGTGTTTGTTACACCTTGCTGGTGAATTCGAGCGGGTGCTCCAATCCCTACCAGGAACGACAGTAAAATGCCCCGCAAACAGTTCTTAATCGGAGCTGTGCAAATCAGCCAATGTATTTCCATTCTGGTAGTACGGATGCGTCGAATCTATGGATTTGTAGTGTACGGTCGTTTGTTTTTCAAACGCGCTTCGATTGTCTGTTGCAATGTGTCACGCTGTCTCTTTTCTTTCTTTCTCTCAAGCTAATTTGTTTGCAATCGTCATTCTCTGCCGAGGAAAGTGCGGTCTCTCCAAATGCATCACCTGCTATCTCGTGTCGATGTCTGCGGCGGATCTAATGGTTGTGATCTTCGAAGTCCTGATGTACCAAATTCTTGATGCATACGATTTTTTACTGGGATTATCATCAATCTTCGCTATACAACCTGTTCGTTGTTCTTAGAAAAGCTCCGTTCTGTCTTGTCCACTATACCTTCTGCAAGGTGGTTTTAGATTGTTCTGTGTGGCTTACGGTCGCTTTCACCTTCGATCGGTTTGTGGTCATTTGCTGGGCTAAGTTTAAGACAAAATACTGCGACCCAAAAGTTGCGGGATTAATTATTGGCACAATCTGCGTCACGTTATGTTTAAAGAACATACCGTTTTATTTCCGGTACATGCAGTCATCACATAATTATTTCAGTTATTGGGCGTGTACCGCTAAACCCGCTCTTCTTATGTCTAGTGAGTTCGAGGGTCTTTATTGGGTAGACGTTCTGTTGAACCCGCTACTTCCTTTCTTCCTCATTTTGACCCTCAACTCCCTGACTGTCAGTCAGATCCTGGCGGCGAGCAGTCTCCGCCGAGCGCTTAAGGGACAGAGAAATGACAGCATGCAGCGAGATCCTGAGATGGAGGCCCGCCGACAATCCATCATTCTTCTCTTCACCCTGTCTGCGAGTTTCCTTCTGTGCTGGGCGACAACCACGCTGGTCTTCATTCTCATGAGATGTCTCTACACAGACATGGAGACGTCTATCCAGCTTTATTATGCAAAGGAAGTGGGGTATGCCGTTCAGCTTCTCAGCTGCTGCGCTAACACCTTTATTTACGGAGTGACTCAGACCAAATTTAGAGAGCAACTGAAGATTTCGATCAGCTTCACCGTTACTCCGCTTGTTGAAATGTTGAGGTACTGTATATCGAAAGGTAAAACGGTCGAATAACATTCTTCAATTCTGAGAAAGCAGAGCAGTTCTGCACCTTCACTGGACACGACTTTAGTCTACCTAGTGTACGTTTATCTGATATTCAATCTATTCGAGGTTACAGTCTGAGACGTCTCGATTCATTCACTTCCAATATAGAATGTAAAGATAAGTTTCAATCAGGACTAATTTTCAAGCAAATTCTGTTTATCATCAATGAGGCATTGTCAGTTAATGTTGTTGGTTCCGTGCACAGTTGCGGACAGCGACACAATCTGTGATTCTCGACGTCTACCCGACGCATGTGAATCACCGACAACGATTATCGCTGTATTCTGCGACTGACTCCATTATTTAGTAATGTAACACTTCAAACCTTCGCGGTGTGAAATATAGATACCAATGATCACAATATAGCCAACGTCGCTTTCTCCCCGAGTACTCTCAAGCGATTCCTGACTGCCTGTCCAATGCAAGGTATGAGCCCAGTCAGTTGTATGATTTTACGACCTATCCCCTTCTCAGTTCATCCCGCATCCGACCGACGGAAATAGTGATACATTGTGCTCCAAAATGCTTTTAAAAATTCCGTGTATTAATTGTTAGTCCCCGACATTCCAGATATTTCCTATTGTAAGCGAATGGCTTATTTCTCTGATATACATTGCCTGCATGAAATATCTATGCGGTGATGTGCCCCTGACTGGTCATGTCGGCATTCTTTGTTCACTCCTATTCCCCATTGAAGCGTGACTCCTATGTGTCCGGCAATTCTACTCTGTCTCACCATGCCCCCACACCAGGCGGAATAGAAATCCCCTGATCCGTACGCCAGCCTTTGCATCCGATACACCATACCCTCGTATTTACGGCACCTGTAACAGCATCACGCGACCAGTTACATCTTTCCATTCACACCTTTTCCGCTTAAAGCAGAGACCTCTCCGTCTGATACCTTTGGTTCACCCATTTCTTCAAAAT
Source organism: Amblyraja radiata (assembly GCF_010909765.2). Taxonomy (NCBI): domain Eukaryota; kingdom Metazoa; phylum Chordata; class Chondrichthyes; order Rajiformes; family Rajidae; genus Amblyraja; species Amblyraja radiata. Next base: position 782,832 of record NC_046004.1, on the reverse strand, counting down.
CCTCTCCTCCCCAGTACATACCCCTGTAATCGGATGATTACCTCTCCCCAGATCTCCTCTCTCTGGTCCATCCTTTAATCGAGGTCTTGCAGAGGTTACAGAGGCCCCTTCCCTAACGCTCTAACGGGCACAGTCTGCACCTGCTTCGCCAGCTACATGCCTCCCTCCACCTGGCACCATCTCATCCCGGTCCACTCTCAACCCGCTGATTATTCATGACTTCCCGCACCCCCTCCATCCGCACAACACTCCTTGCCCGATGCTCCCCACGCTCGGAGCTCCCCGACCCACATCGCTCGGCGCCCCAATGTCTGAGTCCGTTACTTGGAGCGCGGTATTCCACGACCTGACTCCCCCCGCCCAGGCTGTTCCGGCCCAATGGTCTAACCCATCCTTCATAGGGAACTCTCTTTACCACTCTTTTCGCCATGCCCCTTATCGCCTGGATCCGCAATCCGCCCGGCACGATCCCCCATTATCGGCTGCTCCCTGGTCCTGCGCCCCCTGGGCCGGCTCTCTGCCTTGAACCGGTGACCCTCTCTGGCCGAAACCCCTCTCCCGCTATCTCTCGCCCTCGCAACATGGACCGCCCCTTCACACAGACCCCTCTTCTGTTGGCCCCGATTCGCCCGGACCCTACTTCGTCCGTTCCCGCCGTGTCCCCAAACCCCGACCACCTCCACATCCACACCCTCCTTGATCTACCCAAATCCACCCCCACCCCTTCGTACGTTACTTCCTCGCACGACGATACAGCTTTCCCATCGCTCCGCCCTGCACGCCCCACTCCCCCTTGCCCGACGTAAGCCCCCCCCCCCCCCACCCCACCCCCCCCGGCACCGACCATGTGCAGGAACGGTCCCACCCTTCTTTAAATTTTTATTGTACAAACACTTTTATTCAAAAAATATATAATTTAAAGCCAACTTTATCAACAAAACACTCGACCTCATGTGTCGACCATTGTCCACGGAAGGCCTTCAAAGCCCCGTGGACACCGTGTGTTCCGTCTCCAGTTTTACGCGAGCACGGACGTAGGCCTGGAAAATGAGTAGGCAATCAAGCGCGGTGTGGCCGTCGACTACCCTCTGCCTGGACCCGTGAATGGCCATCGTGGCCAGGCGCAGGAGCAGACGGACAGGTATATCCCCCCACCCCCGCCCACACCCCCACCCACAGCCTTCCTCCTGACCTTCCGCCCTCTGCACCGCGTGCCCAAATATCAGGAGTCTGAGGCTAAACTGTAACCAAAACTTGAGTAGCATCCCCATCAGACAGTCCTACAGCGGTTGCAACCTCTCACACTGCACGTACAAATGGAACACGATCGCTACTTCGGCAAGGAATTCACGGTCCACCCGGCAGTGACGGTCCCCTCACGTGTGTCATCACCTCCCCCCGCCAGTGACGCATCCCACACCAACAGTGACGGTCCCTCCTCGCCACTGACGGTCCCCCCGCCAGTGACCCACCATCGCCAGTAATCCCCGCCCAACCCGCCAGTAAATAGGAATAACACATTTTCAAGTGGTAAGCAGAAATCCACGGATTTACGGGTATCCTCCGGACTAACTGAACGAGAGGAACCTTCCCCCGATTTGAGGGTGAGGGGTCGGTGTGCTGGTAAACCCCCCTGAGGCGTGCGGGCGCATTCTACTCAATGGACTAGGGATGAGTGAAAACCGTTGGTATGTGTTTAAGTGGTCGTGTGCGGATGTGGGGTGAAGTAAAGAGATTCCCCTGGCGTGTGTGAGGATGGGGTGCAGTAAGGAGATTCCCATTGTGTGAACGTACGCGGTAATGAAGATGGTGGCATGTGGGGGAGGGGGGTGGGGAGAAATCCGCTGGACGGTGAGTTATTCTGTTCTGTGGGGAAGGGGATGTTCATGGTTTGTGTGGGCGAGTTTTCCCATGTATTAGGGAGGGGTATGAAATCGTTTCATCTGCTTGGAGAGGGGTTAACGGGAATTTCATGAAGTTTATTTGTAAAATCGTTTGTAAGAAATGAAAAATGTCTGTGTTCGTGGATATTATTCTTTGGAATATGGGGAGGAAATCTCTTGGTGTTTATCGGTGGATTTTGCGCGAGTGCGCGGAGGTGTTTTTCCTGCTTTCCTAATCAGGGCTATGATCAGCACAGTTCCATCTAACTCTAACCCTCACCATCCTTTGGTCACAGTTACGCGAGGTGCAGTCAAACCCAAGGGACGACTAAGCAGAACAGGTAAGAATATGGGAAGGATTTGAACGACAAGCTCTCGGGTACAATCGTCCAACACACCACAGGACGATTCTGGGGGATGGGGAGGTTGGAGGGGTATAAATGTTGTGGGAGGAGACGGTGAGTATTCGTCGCTAGTGTGGAGTGGAGGTGTGTTGAGGGATTGGTTGTGGCGAGCCCAATTTATTAATGTCAATGAGCTGTTGGTATCTCCATCCATCTGATTGTTCTTCCCTAATATCTGGGTGTTGTTGATAAAGCCCCTATCCATGTATTAACTAGAGGGTTGGTTATGTCTTGGTGACGGGATTGAATGCAGTCATACGTTTTATGCAAACTATTATTGTAATGTCTCAAGATATATCCGGCGGTAAAGAAATGATCAAGAAGAACATGTTTCCATTTTCCTTTAACTGTGATGTGATTTTCACATACTGATGTAATTTGAAGTAGAACAATGAAAATACAAAATAATTGCACAGATCTTCTCAACCAACTTGCTGATCAAGACGACCAACGGAAATAGACAGCAGACGACACAAACCTTGGTGGTGCTGCTGATAAGCTGTGAGATAGCGTCTTGTCCCGTGACACATTGAAATGCCTTTGTTGCTAATCAGGCAGCGAAAAGACAATCGATGATTAGAACCGGACCATTCACGGTGTAAAGATACACGGTAAAGAGAATAACACGAATAACACGAGCTCAGGCTAAAGTTCAATCGATATAAGACCGAGGATTTTCAATGAGGAATATAGTAGTTCAGGGCGGGTTGGATGGTTCAGCTGCCTGATAAGGGTTGGAAAAAAAACTGTCACTAAATGTGGAAGTGTGCCTTTTCACACTTTTATAATTTTTACCCGATTGTAGAGGGGTGTAGAGGGAGCTGTCAAGCTGCGATTCGCACCTCATGGCGTTGGTCGCCTTGCAGAGGCAACGTGAGGTATACATTTATATTTATAGTTATATGGATGGGAAAGGAATGGAGGGTTATGGTCTGAGCGCAGGTATATGGGACTAGGGGAGATTATGTGTTCGGCACGGACTAGAAGGGTCGAGATGGCCTGTTTCCGTGCTGTAATTGTTATATGGTTATATGGTTATATGGTTATAAATGGAGTAAATGGATAGGAGGTTGGCTTATGTTATGCGTCCACGATTCTCTGTAATATCTTGCGGTCCATAGAGCTGTTCCCAAACTATACTGCGATGCATCCCGATAGAACGCTTTCTAACGCGCATCTGTAGAAGTTGGTGAGAGTTGTTAGGGACATCGTGAACTTCCTAAGCTATCTAAGGAAATAGAGGCGTTGGATTCTGAGATTGCGAAATATTCTGGGAATGCATCCTTGCGAAGCAGCAGTGATGAGAATTATCGGAGAGGATGATTCGACCCCTATCCTCACTGGACGTGGTCAGTTCGTCAGGAAGTCGAGGGTCCAGTTGCAGAAATGAGTGCTGACTCCAAGTCTCGTGAGTTTGGAGATGAGTTTGGACGGTATAATGGTGTTAAAGTCAGAGCTGTCTTCTATGAAGTGGAGTAGGATTTTGATGCAACAAGTACATGGTGGTCGACTACATTATCTTGGTTATTAATTGGTAAAATACACATGGCAAATAATATGGAATTAAATCCTGATGGATCCAGCGTGAGACTTGCCCTCACCACTCCTTCGCAATAGTGAACTGACGCGCTTATGGGGGAGAAATAATGGTAGAACTTACCCAATGAATTGTTCAATCAGAGTCACCACAGGTAAAAGTCATCTGGGCATAAAACCTGCGTTCGTGAGATTCCTTAAATACAGGAGAGGTGCCGGAGGATTGGAGGGTGGAAAATGTTGTGCCTCTTTTCAAGAAGAGATGCAGGAAAATCCTTGGAACTATAGGCCGGTGAGCTTAACATCTGTAGTTGGAAATTTACTGGAGAGTATTCTGAGGGATGGATATACAGGCATTTGGATGACCAAGGGTTGATTAGGGAAATTCAGCAAGGTTTCTACGTGGGAGGTTGAGTCTCACAAATCTGATTGATTTTTTTGAAGACGTGAGAAAAAAAGTTGATGAAGGCAGAATTGTAGATGTTCTGTACATGGACTTTATTAAAGCGTTCGACAAGGTGCTGCATGGTAGGCTGTTCTGGAAGGTTAGATCTCATGGGATCGAAGGAGAGAGAGCTTAATGGATAACAAATTGACTCCATGGAAGGAAGCAAAGGGTGATGGTGGAAGGTTGTTTCTCAGAATGGAAGCCAGTGACCAGTGGTGTGCCATAGGGTTCGATGCTGTGTTCGTTACTGTTTGTCATCTACATCAATGATTGGATGAGAACATAGAGGGCCAGATTAGCAAGTTTGTATTCGATTCAAAAGTTAGTGGTTTGGCAGATAGTGAAGAGGAGTGTGAACGATTGCAGCAGGATCTGGATCGATTGGCCAGGTGGGCGGAATAATTATTGATGGAAGTCATTACCTAGAAGGGCGAGGTGTTGCATTTTGGGACGTCGAACAAGTGCAGCGCCTGCACAGTAAATTATAGGCCTCTGGGTAGAGTTGTGGAGCAGAGGGATCTAGGACCATAGCACTTATGTTCCAGGCGAAGGGCAAAAGATTTAATAGGAATCCGAGAGGTAACTTTGTAGGTGGTGGGTGTATGCAACAAGCTGCCAAATGTGATCGTTGAGGTTGAGAATATTCCATCGTTTACGAAACAGTTGGACAGTAGCAGGATCGGTCCGAGTCGGTTGAGTTAGATAGAGTTTTAGGCGCTAGAGGAGTCAAGGGATATGGGGAGAAGGCAGGCACGGGCTATTGGTACGGGACGATGAGCCATGATCACAATGAATGGCGGTGCTGGTTCGAAGGGCCGAATGACCTCCTCCTGCACATATTTTCGATGTTTCCATGTTTCTATGAGTCAGATTACGAAGGCGAAATCATGCTTGACTGATCTTCTGGATTTTTTTTGAGGATGTAACCAGGATAATGGACAAGGGCAAGCGAGTTCATCTAGTGTACCGGGCAAAATGAGAGCACATGGTATTGGGGGTAGGGTGCTGACATGGATAGAAAATCACTAGGCAGACAGGAAACAAAGGTTATGAATTAACTGGTCCCTTTAAGAATGGCAGGCAGTGACTCGTGGATCGGTGCTGGGACCGCAGCTATTTACAATATGTATTAATGATTTTGATGATGGGATTAAAAGTAACAATAGCAAATTTGCAGTTGACACAAAAATGAGTGGCAGTGTGAACTGTGAGGAGGAGACTATGAGGGTTCAAGGTGACTTGGACAGGTTGGATGAGTGGGCAGATGCATGGCAGATGCAGTTTAATATGGATAAACGTATGGTTATCCGCTTTGGTGACTAAAACAGGGAGGCAGCTTATTATCTAAATGATGTTAAGTTGGGAAAAGGGGAAGTACAACGGGATCTGGGGGATCATTGTTCATCAGTCACTGAAAGTAAGCATGCAGAAGCAGCAGGCAGTGAAGAAAGCGTATACGATTGGCCTTAGTAAGAAGATGAGTTGCGTATCTGAGCAAAGATGTCATGCTGCAGTTGTACAGGCCCCTAGTGAGACCACACATGGAGTATTGTGTGCAGTTGTGCTCTCCAACCTTGAGGAAGGACATTCTTGCTATTGAGGGGATGCAGCGTAGGTTCACGAGGTTAATTCCTGGGATGGCGGGACTATATATGTTGTTGATTGGAGTGGCTGGGATTGGTCAGTCTGGAATTTAGAAGGATGAGAGGGGATCCTATTGAAACATATAATATTATTTAGGGTTTGGTCATGCGAGAGGCAGGAAATGTGTTCCCACTGTTGGGGGTGTCCAGAAACCAGGGTCATAGTTTAAGAATAACAGGTAAGCCATTTAGAACGGAAAAGAGCGAAAGGTTTTGTTCTCAGATATCTGTGAGTCTGTGGAATTCTCTGTCTCAGAGGACGGTGGAGGCTGGTTCTCTGGATGCTTTCAAGTGCGGGTTAGATAGTGTTCTAAGGGATAGCGGAGTTAACGGATATGGAGAGAAGGCAGGAACGGGTACTGTTTGTTGATGATCAGCCATGATCACATTGAATGGCGCTGCTGGCTCGAGGGGCCGAATGCCCGACTGCTGCATCCATTATCTATTGTCTATTATTGAAAGGAGGTAAGGAGGAACTTCTTTAGTCAGAGGGTAGTTATTTTTTCAGGCTGACGTTCCAGCGGCCTCTGCAGTCCGTCTGTCTTTTTTTAATTTTCTGTCCTGTTGAATGTATAGTTTGTAGTTTTTTTTAATGGCCTTTACTTGTGTATGTGGGTGGGTGGCGGGTGGGGTGGGGTGGGGGTAAACTTTTAAATCTCTTCGCTGCACCGGAGACCCGACCTATTCCCTGTCGGCCCTTTCACCGCGGAACGGCCTCCAACCGGAACGACCTGGAGGCTCCAGTCGCGGAGCCGGCGGACGGTAACATCGAGAGCTCGCGTGTCCCTGGCTGGAGACCGCTTTTCGGAGCTCCTGCAACGGCAACTTCTCCCGCCCGAGTTGCGGGATTGAAGGCGACCTGGAGCCGGGCCTTACATCGCCGGGCGCGGCTTAAACGGCCGCGGGACTTGCCAGCGCCCGCCGGGGGCTCCAAAATCAAGACCCGGGCAGGGCCTTACATGGCCTGGCGCGGCCATAATAGCCGCGGGACTTGCCAACGCCCGCCGGGGGGCTTTGACATCGGGAGAAGAATGGAGAGCAGGGGAGAGACAAGACTTTGCCTTCCATCACAGTGTGGAGGAGATTCACTGTGATGGTTGTTTGTGTAAATTTTGTTGTTGTATGTCTTGGTTCTTTTCTTGATGTATGACTGCAGAAACAAAATTTCGTTTGAACTTCATTTTAGGTTCAAATGACAATAAACGGTATTGTATTGTACTGCATTTGTGGAACTCATTGCCACAGAGTGCTGTGGAGGCCAAGTCAGTGTATATTTTTGAGGCAGAGATAGAGATGTTCTTGATTTGAACGGGTGTCAAAGGTTATAGAAGGCAGAAAAATTGGATTAGGGGGCAGAGATGAATACTATGTTGTATTTTTATTAGTGTGTTGCAAGGACATCTGAATTTCCCCTGAATAAGGGGATTAATAAAGTCTAATCTAATCTAATCTAATCTAAGAGATCAGTCATCATCGAATGGCGGAGTAGGCTCCATGGCTTAATTCTACTCCTATAACTTGTGAACTTGTACATGGATAAGACAGGCTTGAATAGTGATGGATCAAGCGCAGGCATGCGGGACGAGGGTAGATATAACCATATAACCATATAACAATTACAGCACGGAAACAGGCCATCTCGACCCCTCTAGTCCGTGCCGAACACATAGTCTCCCTAAGTCCCATATACCTGCGCTCAGACCATAACCCTCCATTCCTTTCCCATCCATATAACTATCCAATTTATTTTTAAATGATAAAAACGAACCTGCCTCCACCACCTTCACTGGAAGCTCATTCCACACAGCTACCACTCTCTGAGTAAAGAAGTTCCCCCTCATGTTACCCCTAAACTTCAGTCCCTTAATTCTCAAGTCATGTCCCCTTGTTTGAATCTTCCCTACTCTCAGTGGGAAAAGCTTTTCCACGTCAACTCTGTCTATCCCTCTCATCATTTTAAAAACCTCTATCAAGTCCCCCCTTAACCTTCTGCGCTCCAAAGAATAAAGCCCTAACTTGTTCAACCTTTCTCTGTAACTTAGTTGCTGAAACCCAGGCAACATTCTAGTAAATCTCCTCTGTACTCTCTCTATTTTGTTGACATCCTTCCTATAATTAGGCGACCAAAATTGTACACCATACTCCAGAATTGGCCTCACCAATGCCTTGTACAATTTTAACATTACATCCCAACTTCTATACTCAATGCTCTGATTTATAAAGGCCAGCACACCAAAAGCTTTCTTTACCACCCTATCTACATGAGATTCCACTTTCATGGAACTGTGCACAGTTATTCCCAGATCCCTCTGTTCACCTACATTCTTCAATTCCCTACCATTTACCATGTACGTCCTATTTTGATTTGTCCTGCCAAGATGTAGCACCTCACACTTATCAGCATTAAACTCCATCTGCCATCTTTCAGCCCACTCTTCCAACTGGCATAAATCTCTCTGTAGACTTTGAAACTCTTCTTCATTACCCGCAACCCCTCCTATCTTAGTATCATCTGCATACTTACTAATCCAATTTACCACACCATCGTCCAGATCATTGATGTACATGACAAACAACAGTGGACCCAACACAGATCCCTGTGGCACCCCACTCGTCACTGGCCTCCAACCTGACAAACAACCATCCACCATTACTCTCTGGCATCTCCCATTCAGCCACTGTTGAATCCATCTTGCTACTCCACCATTAATACCCAACCATTGAACCTTCTTAACCAAAATGGGACATAGATGGGACATTTTTGGCCGATGTGGGCGAGTTGGGCCGAAGGGACTTTTCTCAGACTGTGCTACTGTATGACTATGAATCTATGACTCTTTGACTCTACAACTCGTGCCCTGCGGTCACAAACGTGTATGTGAATTCCAGGGTAATCACAGATTCGGCAGATGAGGCTCAATCTCGCACACTCCGAATCATGTTGACTATGTCAAACCAGCCGTAGTCTTTTCAAATTCACGTATATCCTATCCCTCTGGATCATCTCCTACCACAGATATCCGCCCAAATGGTCTATGAATCCTGAGAAGATATCCGGCGCTTCATATACTTTGAAGCAGGCTATTTAAAGACAATTATCTTAATGTTGCCGAGCTCCTCAGGCTTCTCGAGATAAAATCTACGAGGGGTTCATGAAGGGGGTCTTCCAACTCTTATGGCTCCACACAAAAAAAAGTCCATGTTGGTCTCTCATGCGCCCTATTCCTTCCGAGCAACCCTTTATCCCACAATATATTTATCAAGCCACTTTGGTTATCCTTACTCTCTCCGCCAAAGTATTATGATCCCTACGACTGCCAGTCATGCCTTCACTCGGACAGGGCATACACACCTTGAACTCTCGCTGTGACATATTTCAAAGCAACCAGCTTGCCTTGTGTCCGTTTCCCGCAAGCAACCTACTTGAAAGATTGAAAAGACTAGGCGTGTATTCACTGGAGTTTAGAAGGATGAGGGGGATTCTTATAGAAACATATAAAATTATAAAAATGACTGGACAAGCTTGATGCAGGAAAAATGTTCCCAATGTGGGGCGAGTCCAGAACCAGGGGCCACAGTCTTAGAATAAAGGGGAGTTCATTTGAGACTGAGGTGAGAAAAAACCTTTTCACCCAGAGAGTTATTGAAAGAGGACGATCAGCCATGATCACAACGAATGGAGGTGCTGGCTCGAAGGGCCGAATGACCTCCTCCTGCACCTATTTTTTATGTTTCTAATCTGGTTTGCACACGCTCATTTTTCTTGCCCCTATTAAGGATTAGTTCTGTATTTTTCGATTACTGTTTGAAAACTAATAAATCTGTGGCCATTGGCCCAAAGTACTCCCTCTGATAAGCTGGCAATTTGCCCTCATCTATTTTGCGAGAGTAGGTGACGTTTTGCATTCTTACCAGGCGGACATTGTATATATTACCTAACGAAAAACACATCGCAAATTCCACCATTGGAACTATTGAAAACCCAGTCTATGCTAGGAAAGTTAATATCCCCACCATGACAACCTTGCTGGTTATGACAATTTCCATAATCACCCAGCACTTGAACGTCCAGGGACGAAAAGGATGGTCCCTGGGATGGCAGGACAGTCATATGAGGAAAGATTGAAAATGCTTGGCTTTAGTTTAGAAGGATGGAGTTTAGAAGGATGAGGAGGATCTTATAGACACATATAAAATTATAAACGGATGCAGTATGCAAGCTAGATTTAGGAAAAATGTTCCCAATGTTGGAGAGTCCAGAACCAGGAGCCACAATCTTAGAATAAAGAGGAGGTCATTTAAGACTGAGGTGAGAAAAACCTTTTTCACCCAGAGAGTTGTGAATTTATGGAATTCCCAGCTACAGAGGGTTGTGGATGCCAAGTCACTGGATGGATTTAAGAGAGGGTTAATAGAGATCTAGGGGCTAGAGGAGTCAAGGGATATGGGGAGAAGGCAGGCACGGGTTATTGATAGAGGACAATCAGTCATTATCACAATGAATGGCGGTGATGGCTCGAAGGTCCGAATGGCCTCCTCCTGCACCTATTTTCTATGTGTCTATGTTTCTATGTGTCTATGACCACAAAAAGCTGAGACCATTGCCCAATCCATCACCAGCTTTGACCTCTCCATCGTGGAAAGGGATCTATAGTAGTCGCTGCCTCAAAAAGGCAGCCAAAATCATCAACGACCCACACCATTCTGGCCAGTCATTCATTTCACCATTGCAATCAGGAAGAAATTACAGGGCCCTGAAAACTGTAACGTCCACGTTCAGGAACAGCTTCTTCCCTACAGCCATCAGGCTATTAAACACAACAACGAATACGCTGCGAGCTCGGAACTGCAAAACACGATATTAATATTGCACTATATTTGATGTTTATTGAACATTTTCTTTTTTTCTCTTCCTCTATTGTGTACTATGTTTAAATATTCACATATTCTGTTGTTACATTGCCACATTCGGGGCATATGACAACAAAACACTCTTGACTCTTGACTTGACTCATATATGTTCCGTTTATTCACATTGACTATTTGGGGGTTTGTAACACAATCCTAGCAAGCGATCTGTCCCTTGTTATTTCACAGGCTTCGGTAATTTTAACTCGGACTCCACCATGATGTTTTCCCTAATCATAAATGCAACGAGTTAAAATTTCAGGGTCATCTTTGTACACAGGTGAGGTGCCGGAAGACAAGAGGGTTGCAAATGTTGTGCCTCTATATAAGAAGTGCTGCAGGGAAACTGCTGGGAACTATAGACCGGTCACCTTAACATCTGTAATTGGAAAGTTACTGAAGTGTATTATGAGGGCTAGTTTACACGGGCATTTGGAAGTGGAAGGGCTGATTAGGGATAGCCAGTGTGATTTTGTACGTGGAAGGTGGACTCTCACAAATCTGATAGATTTTTTTTAAGACGTCACCAAAAAGGTCAATGAGGACAGAGCTGTAGATGTTGTACACATGGATTTCAGTAGAGCGTTCGACAAAATTCCGCACGGCAAGGTGCCCGGGAAGGCAAGATCGCATGGGATCCAAGGAGATATGCCTGAACACATAACACGTTGGCTTCATGGAAGGAAACAGAACGTGACGGTGGAAGGTTGCTTCTCGCACTGGAGGCCCGTGACTTCTGCTGTGCCTCAGGGTTCGGTGCTGGGCCCGTTACTGTTTCTCATCGACCGTGGGTGAAAACAGTTAAAGTAGAGGCCAAGGACAGGCAGACTTTACTCAGAACTGCTGTAGTTTGGGGAGCAACAGCAGCAGGAGATAGCAAGAGATACTACTGATTGGCTCTAGCCCAAGTGGGAGGAGAGAAGTGAGTCAGAGGGGTGAAAACAGCTAAAGTAGAGGCCAAGGACAGGCAGACTTTACTCAGAACTGCTGTAGTTTTGGGAGCAACAGCAGCATGAGCTTAGCAAGAGATACGAGTGATTGGCTCTAGCCCAAGTGGGAGGAGAGAAGTGAGTCAGAGGGGTGAAAACAGTTAAAGTAGAGGCCAAGGACAGGCAGACTTTACTCAGAACTGCTGTAGTTTTGGGAGCAACAGCAGCAGGAGGTTAGCAAGAGATACGACTGATTGGCTCTAGCCCAAGTGGAAGGAGAGAAGTGAGTCAGTGCTGGGAAAACAGTTGAAAACTGAGAAATTGGTAAATCAGGCAATTTATCAGTCAATTTAAGCAAGACTGCTCTTAGGGAGCGGCAGTGAGTGAGCGACCTTGTGAGGGAAGTGCCCTGTGAGAAAAGTGTAAGTCTTCGGCGAGGAGGCTGAGCAGAGGAGACCACGCAATACCACGCTTGAGAGGTAGAGATGAAAGAAGGAGATGTCAGGCAAGCTGATTCAGTGCGATGCTTGCAGTATGTGGGAGGTCAAGGACACCGCTGGTGCCTCTGGCTGCTACAAATGGGAGAAGTGCATCCAGGTAGAGCTCCTGAAGGGCCGTGTTGGGGAACTTGAGAAGCAAGTGGATGACTTCCGGTTCGTCCGAGAAACGGAGTCGTTCCTCGACAAGTCCTACAGTACGATTGTTACACCTAAGGTACTGGAAGAGAGAATGTGGGAGACAGTGAGAACGGGAGGGAAGCATGGAATGCCAACGTCCCCGGGTGTTGTACCTCTTGTGAACAGGTTCACCCACTTAGAAGCTGTCGGGACAGAAGAGGTGTTTACACTGGGCGGTGGACTGGCTTGTGATGCGAATAGGGCTGTTGAGCCAAAACCAAAAAGGCCTAAGGCAGGCAACGCCATTGTAGTGTGAGACTCCATTGTGAGAGGTACGGACAGGGGTTTCTGCGGCAACAGACGGGATGCGAGGATGGTGTGCTGCTTTCCTGGAGCCAGGATCCAGGATGTCACGGACAGAGTGCAGAAAATCCTGAAGGGCGAAGGTGAACTACCGGAAGTGGTAGTGCATGTCGGCACAAACGATGTCGGAAAGAAGGGGGTGAATATTCTGCAGCGTGACTTTAGAGAGCTCGGAAAAATGCTGAAAAGCAGGACCTACATGGTTGTTATCTCCGGTGTGCTTCCAGTTCCTCGTGCTGGCGAGAGCAGGAACAGGGAGTTACGGGACCTGAACGTGTGGCTGAGGAACTGGTGCACGGGGCAGGGATTTAGATTCTTAGATCACTGGGATCTGTTTTGGGGTAAGGGGGAACTGTACAAAAGGGACGGATTGCATCTTAACAGGTGTGGGACCAGCATTCTGGCAGGCAGGTTTGCCACTGCTACACGGGTGGTTTTAAACTGAATAAGGGGGGTGGCGTGTCGAATGGGATAGTGGAGGATGGAGTTAAAGGGAAAGGGTTTCTTAAATGTGTGAGCGTAGAGACAGAGGGGTGTAAAATGAGGGTAGAAGCCATAGGTAGCAAGGTGAAAAGTAAAAGTGGCAGGCAGACAAAACCAGGGCAAAAATCAAAAAGGGCCACTTTTCAACATAATTGTATAAGGGGTAAGAGTGTTGTAAAAACAAGCCTGAAGGCTTTGTGTCTCAATGCAAGAAGCATTCGTAATAAGGTGGATGAGTTGAATTTGCAGATAGCTATTAATGACTATGATATAGTTGGGATCACGGAGACATGGCTCCAGGGTGACCAAGGCTGGGAGCTGAACATGCATGGATATTCAATATTCAGGAGGGATAGAGAGAAAGGAAAAGGAGGTGGGGTAGCGTTGCTGGTTAGAGAGGAGATTAACGCAATGGAAAGGAAGGACATTAGTTTGGAGGATGTGGAATCGGTATGGGTAGAGCTGCGAAACACTAAGGGGCAGAAAACGCTGGTGGGTGTTGTGTACAGGCCACCTAACAGTAGTAGTGAAGTTGGAGATGGTATCAAACAGGAAATTAGAAATGCGTGCGACAAAGGCAAAACCGTTATAATGGGTGACTTCAATCTACATATAGATTGGGTGAATCAAATTGGCTGGGATGCTGAGGAAGAGTATTTCTTGGAATGTATGCGGAATAGTTATCTAAATCAACATGTAGAGGAACCAACGAGAGAGCAGGCTATTTTAGACTGGGTATTGAGTAACGAGGAAGGGTTAGTTAGCAGTCTTGTTGTACGTGCCCCCTTGGGCAAGAGTGACCATAATATGGTTGAGTTCTTCATTAGGATGGAGAGTGACATTGTTAATTCAGAAACAATGGTTCTGAACTTAAAGAAAGGTAACTTTGAGGGTATGAGACGTGAATTGGCCAAGATTGACTGGCAATTAATTCTAAAAGGGTTGACGGTGGATATGCAATGGAAGACATTTAAAGACTGCATGGATGAACTACAAAAATTGTCCATCCCAGTTTGGCAAACGAATAAATCAGGGAAGGTAGTACATCCGTGGATAACAAGGGAAATCAGGGATAGTATCAAAGCGAAGGATGATGCGTACAAATTAGCCAGAAAAGGCAGCATACCGGAGGATTGGGAGAAATTCAGAGACCAGCAGAGGAGGACAAAGGGCTTAATTAGGAAAGGAAAAATAGATTATGAAAGAAAACTGGCAGGGAACATAAAAACTGACTGCAAAAGTTTTTATAGATATGTGAAAAGAAAGAGATTAGTTAAAACAAATGTAGGTCCCTTGCAGTCAGAAACAGGTGAGTTGATCACGGGGAACAAGGATATGGCGGACCAATTGAATAACTACTTTGATTCCGTCTTCACTAAGGAAGACATAAATAATCTGCCGGAAATAGCAGGGGACCGCGGGTCAAAGGAGTTGGAGGAATTTAGTGAAATCCAGGTTAGCCGGGAAGTGGTGTTGGGTAAATTGAATGGATTAAAGGCCGATAAATCCTCAGGGCCAGATAGGCTGCATCCCAGAGTACTTAAGGAAGTAGCTCCAGAAGTAGTGGATGCATTAGTAATAATCTTTCAAAACTCTTTAGATTCTGGAGTAGTTCCTGAGGATTGGCGGGTAGCAAACGTAACCCTACTTTTTAAGATGGGAGGGAGATAAGAAAACGGGGAATTACAGACCAGTTAGTCTAACATCGGTAGTGGGGAAACTACTAGAGTCCGTTATTAAAGATGGGATAGCAGCACATTTGGAAAGTGATGAAATCATTGGACAAAGTCAGCATGGATTTACAAAAGGTAAATCATGTCTGACGAAATTTATAGAATTTTTCGAGGATTTCTAGGTCCTCGCTCAGTGAGTGGATGTATCCTCCCCTTGCTCAACTGCACCTGGCTGCTTGATGTCTGACAAGAGAAAAACAGTTAACAGCGTGTCCAGCGCCACTTGTCCCCCGCAGATATTCCAATCAGTATCGTGCTGATATAAATTATGTTTAATATCCACCAGCGGCCTTCCATGCCGACATGTTCTCCGCTTACCTGCAGCATACAGTTTTTAAAACCTATCTCATATTCGCCAGTGCATGTAGTATAAGTGATATCGGAGTCAAACACTTGCCTTCCTTATTAGACAGCGCCCCAAATTATCCTTAACCCGTTACGATGGATTGAGTACTTCAATATCTGGCCTCAACGCGAACTCACGAGCCAGACAGCCCAATATGTTGTCAGCATGTTCTCTTCAGATGCGTCTGTTTAATCACGTTGTAAGTGCAACCGAGAGAAAAGCAGCCTATGGAACATAATGATAAATATACCGTGAAATGCACCGAGTTATCTGTGCGGGAGCACGTGCAATGGCGAAGGATGAGCAGAACTTGTAAATGTTGATCGAAAATGACGGATATGTGAGTGCAAAAGTGTGAAATTTGGCGTCTCGGCAGCGACCGCGGCTGTGAATCAGTTTATATTAATTGGTGTTATAGGCGGGGGTTAACTTCTAACATTTGAGGTGGGTTAATCAAGTCCGGTTGGACACCGTTTTAATGTTTTCAGGGATGTAAAACGGTGTAGAATGACCGTTTACATATAGAATTGATGTTCATTTTCCAATGTTTTAAAGATTCTGCATCAGTTCATGTGGGTAGGAGGAGAGCTAATGTTATTCCACTTTTCAAGAAAGGAGGGAGAGAGAAAGCAGGGAATCACTGAGCAGTTAGCCTGACATCAGTGGTGGGGAAGTTGCTGGAGGCGATTATCAAAAATGTAATAGCGGGGCATTTGGAAAGCATAAACAGTATCGGTCCAAGTCGGCATGCATTTGCGAAGGGAAAATCATGCTTGACAAACCTTATAGAATTTTTTGAGGACGTAGCAAGTAAAATGGTCAAGTGGGAGCCAGTGTATATAATGTACCTGGACATATACGCCTTTGATAAGGTCCCACAGGAGACAAGTTGGCAAAATTACAGCACATGGTATTGGGGGTAGGGTATTGACGGATAGAAAATTGGTAGAGCGAAAGAAAACAAAGAGTAGGTACCTTTCAGAATGTTAGGCAGTGAGTAGTTGGGAGCCGCAAGGCTCGGTGCTGGGATAGCATATATTTATAATATACATTAATGATTTAGATGGAGGAAATAAAAGTAACATTTGCAGGTGACACTAAACTGGGTGGATGTGTGAACTGTGAAGAGGATGCCATGAGGACGCTGTGTGATTTTGACAGGTTGGGTGAGTGGGCAGATGCATGGCAGTTGCAGTATTATGTGGGTAAATGTGAGGTTATCCACTTTGGTGGTAAGAACGGGAAGGGAGATTATTAGCTGTATGGTAGACACAAACTGCTGCAGTAACTCCGCGGGTCTAGCAGAACCTCTGGAGCTAATGCATGGGTTGGACAGAAATAATTGCTCGAGACCCTTCTTCAGACTAATGGCAGGGGAGGGGCGGTACAAAGATAGAATATCGTCGGAGACAGTAAAACTAGTGAAATAACTGGGCAGGGGCGGGGATGGAGCGAGAAGGCAACGGCTATCTGAAGTAAGATACTTCAATCTTCATACCGCTAGAAGCGAAATGTGAGGGGCTGTTCCTCCAATTTTTGCTAGTCCTCACTCCGACAATGGAGGAGGCCCAGGACAGAAACGTTTGGGAATGGGAGGCGGAGTTGAAGTGCAGAGCCACCGGGAGATGAGGAAGTTAAGACGGACAGAGTGGAGATATTCAGCGAAACGACCGCCGAGCCTGTGGTTGGTCTCGCCGATGTAGAGACGTTGACACGTGGACCAGTAAATACAGTAGATAAGGTTGGAGGAGGTGCAAGTGAACATCTGCCTCTCGCGGAAAGTCCGTTTAAGTCATGGGATGGAATAGAGGGAGGGGATAAAGGTGTTGCAGCTCCTGCGGTTGCACGGGAAAGTACCAGGGGATGTGTGGTTTGGCTGGGAAGGGAAGAGTCAACCAGGATGTTCCGGAGGGTACGGGTTCTGCGGAAAGCATAAAGGTGTGGAGATGGGTAGATGTGGCCAGTAGTGCCATCCCGTCAGTGGTGGCGAAAGTGTTGAAGGATTACCTGCGGTATGCGACGGCTGTTGGGGTGGAGGGTGAAGACAGGGATTATTATGTCCTTGTTACAAATGGGGCGCAAGTTAGGAAAAGGGAAAGTACACCGAGACCTGGGTGTCATTGTACATCAGTCACAGCAAGTAAGCATGCAGGTACAACAGTGAAAAAAGCTAATGGCACGTTGGCCTTCATTCTGGAGTGTGTGTGTGTGTGTGGGGGGGGGGGGGGGGGGTGAACAGCCGGTTGTCGTGGTGCACATCGGCACCAACGATATAGGTAAAAAACGGGATGAGGTCCTATAAGGTGAATTTAGGGAGCCTGGACCTCAAAAAGTAGGTCCTCGAAGGTAATAATCTCTGGATTACTACCAGCACCACGGGCTAGTCAGAGTAGAAATAGGAGGATATTGCATATGAATACGTGGCTTGAAAAATGGTGCAAGGGGGAGGGATTTAAATTTCTAGGGCATTGGAACCAGTTCTAGGGGAGGTGGGACCAGTACAAACAGGACGGTCTGCACCTGGGCTGGAATAGAACCAATGTCCTTGGGGGAGTGTTTGCTATTGCTGTCGAGGAAGAATTAAACTAATGTGACAGGGGATGGGACCATGAGCAGAGAGACAGAGGGGTGTAAAATGAGGGTAGAAGCAATAGGTAGCAAGGTGAAAATTAAAAGTGGCAGGCAGACAAATCAAGGACAAAAATCCAAAAAGGGCCACTTTTCAACATAATTGTATAAGGGGTTAGAGTGTTGGTGAACAAGCGTGAAGGCTTTGTGCCTGAATGCAAGGAGCATTCGTAATAACGTGGATGAGTTGAATGAGCAGAAAGTTATTCATGAAATTATATAGTTGGGATCACTAAGACATGGCCCCAGGGTCCCAAGGCTGGGAGCTGAACATCCAGGGATATTCAATATTCAGGAGCGATAGACAGAAAGGAAAATGAGGTGGGGTAGCGTTGCTGGTTAGGGCGGAGATGAAACGCAATAGAAAGGAATTACATTAGGTTGGAGGATGTGGAATCGATATGGGTAGAGCTACGAAACACTAAGGGGCAGAAAACACTAGTGGGAGTTGTGTACAGGCCACCTAGCAATAATAGTGGAGTTGGGAACGGCATCAAAGATGAAGTTAGAAATGCGTGCCACAAAGATAAAACAGGTATAATGGGCGATTTCAATCTACATATAGATTTGGAGAATCAAATTGGCAGGGGTGCTGAGGAAGAGGATTTCTTGGAAGTATGCGGGATAGTTTTCTAAACCAACGTGTAGGGGAACCAGCGAGAGAGCAGGCTATTCTGCACTGGGTATTGAGTAATGAGGAAGGGTTAGTTAGCAGTCTTGTTGTGCGTGGCCCCTTGGGCAAGAGTGGCCATAATATGGTTGAATTCTTCATTAGGATGGAGAGTGACATTGTTAATTCAGAAATAAGGGTCCCGAACTTAAATAAAGGTAACTGTGTGGGTATGAGACGCAAATTGGCCAAGTTGATTGGCAATTGATTCTTAAAGGGATAACGGTGAATATGCAATGGTAGGCATTTAATGAATGCATGGATGAACTACAACATTTTTCAACCCAGTTTGGGAAAATAATAAATCAGGGAAGGTAGTGCATCCGTGGATAACAATGGAAATCAGGGATAGTATCGAAACAAAAGATGAAGCAAATAAATTATCCATAAAAAGCAGACTACCAGGGGACCGGGAGAAATTCAGAGTCCAGCAGAGGAGGGCAAATGGCTTAATGAGGAAAGGGAAAATAGATTATGAAAGAAAACTGGCAGGGAATATAAAAACTGACTGCAAAACTCTTTATAGATATGTGAAGAGAAGAAGATTAGTTAAAACAAATGTAGACCCCTTGCTGTCATAAACAGGCGAATTGATCACGGGGAACAAGGACATGGCAGACCAATTGAATAACTACTTTGGTTTTGTCTTCACTAAGAAAGATATCAATAATCTGCCGGAAATAGCAAGGGACCGGTGGTCAAATGAGATGGAGAAACTGAGTGCAATCCAGGTTAACCGGGAAGTGGTGTTATGTAAATTGATTGGATTAAAGGTCGATAAATCCCCAGGGCCAGATAAGTTGCATCCCAGTGTACTTAAGGAAGTAGCCGCAGAAATAGTGGATACATTAGTGATAATTTTTCAAAACTCTTTAGATTCTGGAGTAGTTCCTGAGGACTGGAGGGTAGCTAATGTAACCCCACTTTAAAAAAAGGGAGGGAGAGAGTGTGGAAAATTTGCACAGATTTAGATGACATATAATTGAGAAGGATGTCATAACTGGTCAGTGCCAAAAGTTGCACATTAATTAATTAAACTAATTAGAACATGAGATCGGGAAGTAAGCGCCATCTAGTGTCCAATGCCCATATTACACCATGGGCAGCCTATTTCCCTGCTGCAGTCCATTTAAACTATATATTATTATACCTATATATATATAATTATACCTACTGATAAATATGACTGTAATTACATATAATTAATTGTGATTATATTATATAAAAGTAATATGATGAATATAATTGTTAGTGTGTTTTTTGGATGAAACTGCTATAGAGGTCCTGCTCCTGAACCAAGCCTGCAAAATGTGTGAGGGCAGTTCTTGTGGGTTCCTCTCTTTCCTGAACCCCACTGACTGCCAGTCAGAAACAACGGTTCTGAACTTAAAGAAAGGTAACTTTGAGTGTATGTGACGTGACTGGCAATTAATTCTTAAAGGGTTGACGGTGGATATGAAATGGAAGGCATTTAAAGACTGCTTGGATGAACTCCAACAATTGTCCATCCCAGTATGGCAAAATAATAAATCAGGGAGGGTAATGCATCCGTGGATAACAAGGGAAATCAAATCAGGGATAGTATCAAAGCAAAAGATGAAGCGTGCAAATTAGCCAGAAAAGGCAGCCTACCGGAGGACTGGGAGATATTCAGAGACCAGCAGAGGAGGACAAAGGGCTTAATTAGGAAAGGGAAAATTGACTATGAAAGAAAACTGTCAGGGAACATAAAAACTGACTGCGAAAGTTTTTATAGATATGTGAAGAGAAATATATTAGTTAAAACAAATGTAGGTCCCTTGCAGTCAGAAACAGATGAATTGATCATGGGGGAAAACGAAATGGCGGACCAATTGAATAACAACTCTGGTCCCGTCTTCACTAAGGAAGTCATAAATAATTTCCCGGAATAGCAGGGGACTGCAAGTTAATGGAGATGGAGGAACTGAGTGAAATCCAGGTTAGCCGGGAAGTGGTGTTAGGTAAATTGAATGGTTTAAACGTCGATAACTCCCCTCGGCCAGATAGGCTGCATCCCAGAATACTTAAGGAAGTAGCCTCATAAATAGTGGATGCATTAGTGATAATTTTTCAAAACTCATTAGATTCTGGAGTAGTTCCTGAGGATTGGAGGGTAGCTAATGTAACCCCACGTTTTAAAAAGAGAGGGAGGGGGAAAACGGGGAATTACAGACCAGTTAATCTAACATCGGTAGTGAGGAAACTGCTAGAGTCAGTTATTAAAATGTGATAGCAGCACATTTGGAAAGTGGTGAAATTATTGGACAAAGTCAGCATGGATTTACGAAAGGTAAATCATGTCGGACGAATCTTATAGAATTTTTCGAAGACGTAACTAGTAGAGTGGATAGGGGATAACCAGTGCACAAGGTCCCACATAAGAGATTAGTATACAAACCTAAAGCACATGGTATTGGGGGTTCAGTATAGATATGGATAGAGAACTGTCTGGCAAACAGGAAGCAAAGAGTAGGAGTAAACGGATCATTTTCAGAATTGCAGGCAGTGACTAGTGGGGTACCGAAAGGCTCAGTGCTGGGGCCCCAGCTATTTACAATCTATATTCATGATTTGGACGAGGGAATTGAATGCAACATCTCAAAGTTTGCGGATGTCACTAAGCTGGAGGCAGTGTTAGCTGTGAGGGGGTTGCTAGGAGGCTGCAAGGTAACTTGTATAGACTGGATGAGTGGGAACATGCATGGAAGATGCAGTATAATGTGGATAAATGTGAGGTTATCCACTTTGGTGGCAAAAAGAGGATGGCAGACTATTATCTAAAGGGTGGCCGATTAGGAAAAGGGGAGATGCAACGAGACCTGGGTGTCTTGGTACACCAGTGATTGAAAGTAGGCATGCAGGTGCAGCAGGTGGTGAAGAAATCGAATGGTGTGTTAGCATTCATAGCAAATGGATTTGTGTATAGGAGCAGGGAGGTTCTACTGCAGTTTTACAGGGTCTTGGTGAGACCACACCTGGAGTATTGCGTACAGTTTTTGTCTCCTAATCCGAGGAAGGACATTATTGCCATAGAGGGAGTGCATAGAAGGTTCACCAGACTAATCCCTGGGATGTCAGAACTTTCATATGAAGAAAGACTGGATAGACTCGACTTGTACTCGCTAGAATTTAGGAGATTGGGGGGGGATCTTATAGAAACTTACACAATTATTAAGGGGTTGGACTGGCTAGATGCAGGAAGATTGGTCCCGATGTTGGGGAAGTCCAGGATAAGTGGTCTCAGTTTAAGGGTTGAGGGGAAATCCTTTAGGACCGAGATGAGAAAAACATTTTTCACACAGAGAGTGGTGAATCTCAGGAACTCTCTGCCACAAAAGGTAGTTGAGACCAGTTCATTGGCTATATTTAAGAGGGAGTTAGATGTGGCCCTTGTGGCTAAAGGGATCGGGGGGTATGGAGATAGGGCAGGTACAGGATACTGAGTTGGATGATCAGCCATGATCATATTGAATGGCGGTGCAGGCTGAAAGGGCCGAATACCCTACTCCTGCACTTATTTTCTATGTTTCTATGTTTACTCGATAAGTACACATTTTAAGCTATAATTACCCTATATTTATGTTAGAGACCCCCTTTGCAGGTGGTGCCTTTGCAAATGAGGACTATTACCTTTAACCTAAAATAACCCTAAAATGTTGCATTGTTTGAGTGTCTGTAGATTGTGTGTGTGTGTCTGTGTATACATGTCAAACGTGTATCTGTGGGTGTGTGGATGTAAGTGTGTGTATGTGTGGATGGATGGATGTGTGGATGTATGTGTTAATGTATGTGTGTGCATGGATCTGTACATGTATGTCAGCGTGGCGATGGATGTGTGTGGGTGTGCGGTGTATGTGTGCATGTATGTGTATGAGTGTGTGCATGCATGCAAGTGTGTGTGCGGATGGATGTGTGTGTGGATGTGTGTATGTATGTATGTGTGGATGGGTGGGTGGACTGTTGCACTGACATTCACCAGCACGCCATTATCAAAATTAATGCACTCATTGTTTAAATAATTTGACCAAATAACAGTGAAACGATCGAAATTAAAATACAACTTTATATAATCATTTATTTCCACAATTCATTTTTTACATTACATCTGATCTTCATCTGAATATTCTTCATCAGATTCCAAGTATTTTGGTATGTTTCGATAAGTCCATTGATATGTTAGTTCAAGTTCAATTGGAGGGTCAGGCAGAGGCTAGAAAAAAACATCTCATAATCATTAAGTCTGCATGAACTTCAATGCATAACATTTCAACCTCTTCTTCATGTTAATGAGAATAACACTGTTACCACCATAGATAAATTAGTTCAAGTTCAAGTTCACATAGACAAATTCATTCTACATCAACATCAGCCATTTCTGACAATTTCTCACTCAAATGGCAGCCTATAAAGTGCAATGAATATTCGACCGTTTTTCTCCCGTGGTCGGGGTTGGAAACGGCCGCTACGGACGGCGTTACAGACAGCCTCCCTCCGCCCGCGGAGATTATCCAAACACACTTCGCGGCTCCGCGTTCGCGAATCAGCCGCTTCTTAATTGATACCGCGGATTCCCTATATTAAGTAAAAATGCCCCGCGATCGGAGCAATTTTACTCGGTAAGAGATCGCAGGCAGCTCCGAGAATAGATGTTAAAGAATTATTTCACGACAACAAGCTGGCATTAGTGAACATGTTTAATTTACCTACTAATGGATACACATAATTTCGGCCCTCAACTTCATGAAAGAATGAATGAGTGAATGAAGGAGTGAGTGAATGAGTGAATGAATGAGTGAATGAATGGGTGAATGAGTGAATGAATGAGTGAATGTGAGTGAATTAATGATAGATAGATAAACTTTATTAATCCCCTTATTCAGGAGAAATTCTGATGTCCTTGCAGCACACTAATAAAAATACAACACAGCATTCATAAAGAAATTCAACACCAAAACATCCCCCCACAGTGATTCCCACTGTGGGGGAAGGCACAACGTCCAGTCCCCATCCTCTTGTCCACCCATAGTCGGGCCTATTGAGGCCTCCACAGTCGCCGCCACGGCGCCCGATGTTCTCGCCGGGTAATGGTACTCCGGCGTCGGGAGAACCCCCAGCGGCTTGGGGTGCCAGGAACAGCCGCCTTCCCACCGGAGCCTGCGGCTTCCAAGCCAACAGACCGCGCCGGACGGAGCTCCGCACACTGGTGATCTCGGCGAGATGCAAGTTCAACGTCGCAGCTGGCAGCTTCGCAGAACCGCGGCTCCACGATGTTTTCCTCGGCGGTACCAAGCATACTGGAGTTCCAGCGCGGCGACCCAGGAAAGGCATCGCCCGCTCCGCAATAGCGCTCCAGCGCTGCACTGCCGCCAAAGCCGATGTTCTGCGCCGCCACCAAAGCCGATGTTCTGGCCAGGTCCCCTCAGGGAAACGTCGCTCCAGGACCCGCTGGTAGGCCGCAAGGACAGGTCGAAGACACTGCTCGGAGGAAGGCAACCCCTTCGACCAGGTAGGGACTTAGAAAAGCAGTTTCCCCCTTCCCCCCCACCACCCCCACACACAAAAGATTTAGACCCCCTGACTGTACACTTAACAAACTAAAAATAATAAAAAAGAAGGGGAAAAAACGGACAGCTGCAGGACAGGCAGCCGTTCAGGACAGCGCCTCCTCCGGTTCACAAATGAGTGAATGAATGAGTGAATGAGTGAGTGAATGAATGAGTGAATGAGTGAGTGAATGAATGTGTGAATGAATGAGTGAATGAGTGAGTGAATGAGTGAATGAATGAGTGAGTGAATGAATGCATAAGTATACGAATTAATGAGTGAATGTACAGCCTCCCAACTCTCATTATAAAGGGTGCAAATAAATTATTTAGTCCATACAGATTAATTTTCCTAAATTCAGACTTTAGATCTTACCTTTCCGATCGTTGATTCAAAAGTTTCACTGGTTTCACTACTTTGTATTGCAGCACCTCAGCAGGGACCTTGGTGTTAAGACTTTATTCTTCTTCTATCCACTTAGCTGCACATTCTTCAGACTTCTTAATGCTTTTCTCACTAAAATCAATTACCCTGCTGCATGTTTCCACGACATGTATTCCACAGAACAAGAAAGAACCTTGATCGGAATCTCCAGTAAAACAGACATCAGTGGAGTCATCTTAGCCATGTTTTGTGTTCCCTGCCAATCTAGCCTGAAACAAAACGCGTGATTGGCCAACTGGCATATAACTTAATGATAAACGTGTTTTGATTGGACTAAAAATAACCGACACTTTTCCGGGTTTTCTCTAATTTAATAAAAATGTGTAAGTTTTGTTCTTGACGAGTTTCAGGGGTGATTTATATAATATTTTTGCACAATATGTGAAAATTTCATATATGTCTGTGAGTTAGGTCACAGTAGAATAAAGCTCCTCGGCCCACAGCCTAATGCTGGGCTGCGTGTTGCTCTTCCCGTTGCTCCGGGAACCTTGCGTCTCTGGGCCGCTGTGGGGAGGGGGGGCTGCTCACGGTGAGTCGGGTCCCGGGTGGCGTGTCCTCTCACTCCTTATCTTTGGTCCGGTGGAAGCCCGTGAATCCGGGAATTGTTCCTTCCCACTTCAAAATGTGTGATTCCCATTCACTGGAGGGTTGGGCGGGGATCACTGGCGAAGGTGGGTCACTGGCGGGGGGGGGGGGGCGGGGGAAGGGGGCGTCAGTGGAGAAGAGGGACCGTCACTTCTGGGATGGGGTGCGTCACTGGCGGGGGAGGGGTGACACACGCGATTGAACGGTCACTGCCGGGAGAACCGTGACTGCTCATGGAGAAGCCATGGTGAATGTCATCATGAACAGAATGCCGAGGCCTGGGCATAATCGCGGAGTAAACTTTCAACTGTTGTAGATAAACATCTGAATCATGTGTCAGCTCAGGTCCTTCTACTGAACGAATAGCAATTGGGATTCGATGACCTCGCTCTCGCTGTTCAGAAACCACTTGACTGAGAGATCTTCTCACACCCCATTGTACGGCCGGTAAATGTGAGCATGATGGTCGGTGCCGGAAAGTTATATGGACGGGAAAGGAATGGAGGGTTATGGTCTGAGCGCAGGTATATGGGACTAGGGGAGAATGCGTGTTCGGCACGGACTAGAAGGGTCGAGATGGCCTGTTTCCGTGCTGTAAATTGTTATATGGTTATATGGTTATATGGTGTTGGTAGAGGCGAGCTCGGAAATCACCCCTGTCTAAATACTTAACCGGAAACAGGCCATCGCATGGGATGGGGCACGTTCTGGGGTGGTACGGACAGCAACGCGGAATCTAGAGCGGTGTTACGGGGATGGGGGGACAGAGTGAGGAATTGGGGTGGATGAAGAGGGGCAGAAGAAGGGTGGATGGGCCGGAGAGGGCGCTCGGCGGAGGGTTGCAACGTGGAAATGAAGGAACGGATTGTGGATCCGGGCGATAAGGCGCATGGCGAAGGGAGTCGTGAAGTAGAGTCCCTTTGAGGGGTACGTTGGAGCATTAGGGCGGAACATCCTGGGCGCGTGAGTGGCGTCATGAAATTCCCCATTCGAAGTAGCGGAGTCAGGCATTGGACCGCCGGGTGAAGTGGGCAGGGGAACTCCGAGCGTCGGACAAGGGGCGATGTGCGGATGGAGGGTGTGTGGGAAATCATGAAAAAGGAGCGGGTTGAAGGGTGGACCGAGAGGAAAGGGGCCAGGTGGAGGGAGGCATGCGGCTGGCGGTGCAGGTGCAGACTGTGCCAGTTAGAGCGGTAGAGAAGGGGCCTCTGTAACCGCTGCAAGACCTGGATAAAAGGTTGAACCTGAGAGAGGAGGTGTGGAGAATGGTAATAATAAGGGAATGGTGTATCGGATGCAATGGATGGCGTATGGACCAGGGGGTTTCTATTATGCCTGGGGTGGGGGCTTGGAGAGCGAGAGCAGAATTGCCGGACACATAGGAGACACGCTTCAATGGGGAATAGGAGTGAACAAAGAATGCCGAGATGACCAGTCAGGGGCACGTCACCCCATAGATACTTAATGCAGGTAATGCATATCAGAAAAAAAGTGTCATTCACGTACAATAGGGAGCAGCGGAACTGTCGGCGACTAACAATTAATTCACGGGAATTTTTAACGCTTTTTGGAGAACAATGTATCACTATTTCGGTCGGTCGGATGCGGGATGAACTGAGAAGGGGATACGTTGTAAAATCATACAACTAACTGGACGCAAACCTTGCATTGGACAGGCAGTATGGAATCGCTTGAGAGTCCTCGGGTAGAAATCAACGGTGACTATATTGTGGCCATTGGTAACTATATTACACACCGCGCTGATCTTTACTTTACTAAATAATGGAGTCGGTCATTGAATACAGCGATAATCCTTGTCGGTGATACACAGGCGTCGGGTAGACGTAGAGAATCACAGATTGTGTCGCTGTCCGTAACTGTGCACGATACCAACAACATTAACTGACAATAACTCATTGATGATCAACCAGATTTGCTTGAAAATGAGCCCCTACTTGAAACTAATCTTTTTTTATTATTATGATTTTTATGATTATTATGATGATGATGATTATTATTATTATTATTATTATTATTATTATTATTATTATTATTATTATTATTATTATTATTATTATTATTATTATTATTATTATTGTTGTTGTTGTTGTTATTGTTATTGTTATTATTATTATTATTATTATTATTATTATTATTATTATTATTATTATTATTATTGTTATTATTATTATTATTGTTATTATTATTATTATTATTGTTATATTCTTTATTTCGAACAGAATAAGAGAATAAAAAGAAAGTGTGAAACAACATACAAAAACCAAAAAAAAATATAACGCAAGTTTCAATGTGTCGGAACACCATCTTAACATTCTATATTGGAAATGAATGAATCGAAATGACTCAGACTGTAGGTACACAAAATTGCTGGGGAAACTCAGCGGGTGCAGCAGCAGCTATGGAGCGAAGGAAATAGGCGACGTTTCGGGCCGAAACCCTTCTTCAGACTCAGACTGTAACCTCGATTAGATTTAATATCAGATTAGCGTGCACTTAGTTGACCGAGGTCGTGTTCAGATAAAATGCGGAACTAATCTGCTTTGTCAGAATAGAAGAATGTTATTGGACCATTTAACCTTTCGATATACAGTGCCTCAACATTTCAACAAGCGGAGTAACGGGGAAGCTGATCGCAATCTTCAGTTGCACTCTAAATTTGATCTGAGTCACTCCGTAAATAAAGGTGTTTGCGCAGCAACTCAGAAGCTGAACGGCATACTCAAATCGCTTTGCATGATGAAGCCGGATAGACGTGTCCAGGTCTGCGTAGAGACATCGCATGAGAATGAAGACCAGCGTGGTTGTCGCCCAGCAGAGAAGGAAACGGGCAGACACGGTGAAGAGGAGAATGATGGATTGTCGCCGGGTCTCCATCTCAGGATCTAGCTGCTTGCTGTCATGTATCTGTCCCTTAAGCGCTCGGCGGAGTCTGCTCGCCGCCAGGATCTGACTGGCAGTCAATGAATTTAGGGTCAAAATGAGGAAGAAATGAAGCAGCGGGTACAACAGAATGTCCACCCAATAAAGACCCTAGACCTCTTCTGACAAAGGAAAAGCGGGTTTAGCGTCACACTTCCAATAACTGTAATAATTATGTGATGCCCTCGTGCACAGGAAATAAAACGGTATGTACTTTAAACAGAACGTAACGCAGATTGTGCCAATAATTAATCCCGTAATTTTTGGGTGCAGTATTTTTGCTTAAACTTAGCCCAGCAAATGACCACAAACCGATCGAAGGTAAAAGCGACCGTAAGCCACACAGAACAATCTAAAACCACCTTGCAGAAGGTATAGTGGACAAGACAGAACGGAGCTTTTCTAAGAACCACGATCAGGTTGTATAAAGAAGGTTGATGAATAAGCCAGTAAATATCGTATGCCTTCATCATTTGGTACATCAGGACTTCGATGATCACAACTATTAGATCCGCCACAGACATTGACACGAGATAGCAGGTGATGCATTTCGAGAGACCACCCTTTCCTCGGCTGCGAATGATGATTGCAAACAAATCAAATTGAGAGAAAGAAAATAAAAGAGACACCGTGATAAATTGCAACAGACAATCGAAGCGGGTTTGAAAAACAAAAATCCGCATAAACGCCTCGTGGACATCCATATCCTCGATGCTTCCGCACAACCAGAATGGGAATATATATTTTCTCATTTGCATAGCACCGATTAAGTGGTTAATGCCGGAAATATGAAGCAACGTCACCAGCGAACTGAGAGGCTGTTGACAATGAATGGACCGTCAACAACAAATTAATAGTGAGGAAAGTAAAATAAGTTTATTTCACCAATCTGAAATCGTCAATTCCCCGTAAATAATATTTTGCAAGAAGTACTTACCAGAGATCCCAATGGCTGCAACGAGAGTGTAGAATATCATGAACAACCCCGCCATCATATACTGCTGTTGGAGATTTCCTTCCTGTCCAGCTCTGCTGGAGTCACCCGATATCGATATCAGCAAACTATTCAAAATGATTCTAATGGTTTATAAAAAAAGTCAGACATCAGAAATTAAATGCAAACCAACGCAATAAATGATCTCTGCTGAACACCATCCAATTCAACAGTTGCATAGATAAGTGATTCCCTTTATGAAAACGTGGTTGAGCTTTCGGTGCGCCCATACTGTTCAGTCCGAAGTGTCGTTCAAACCCCGAGATCACCCTAATTTATAGAATGTGGCTGCCTGATCTTGAAAATATCTTGCGAGATATCAGTTCCAGCCTGCACCTCCACTGCGCCTCAAAATCCAACGGAGAAACAAAGTTATTTCCAGAGTATCCCAAACTAGATAGTAATCATGAGATCATCGCTCTGATTTTGCTGCGATAGAGCGCTACTCGTTAATTAGTAGTACTCGTGGGGGCGGTCCAATACGTCAATCATTTATTAATCGACTCGAGTACTGTTTATCGCATTCTAACTTGGATTTGCTAATCAAGTTCAGCCGTCGCCGGGAGGAACGCTGAATAACTGGCTAAAAGCCCGCGACGATCCCTCGCGGTCACGATACCGTGCCGACCAATGACGAGGTTTTTGACTGATCCACTACACCACTAAGTACCGCTACAGCCCCCTCCTCCCCCACCCCCACTCACACATACACGATCCCTTCCTCCCCAGAAGCAGAGAAAGGGAAACGAGCGAGACTCCGAATCAAGCGGCCAAACCGAGTGGAGAGAGGGAGACCTGGCATAACAGGTGGAACAGGTGCAACAGGTGAAACAGGCACAAAAGGTGCAACCGGCGAATGCCGGACGGCCAGCGGAGGACCTCGACGCCGGGGTTGGGCCACCACCACCGGGCTGTCGACATTCAGATAGGCGGGCTTGAGGTGGGCCAACGAAACCATCTCCTCACGACCCCCGACATCGAAAACAAGTCGTGACACCGGGCCGCAACAACCGAAAAGGCCCCTCATAAGGCCGCTGCTGCGGAGTCCGGTGCGAGTCCCTGAGGGCGACTATCAAAAGACAGTCCTTGAGCGCAGGCGGAACGTAATCAGGAACAACACCGTGGCGAGAGGTCGGAACCGGAGATAGTCCACTCACTGTGTCCAGAAGGTGCGCCAGCACAGAAAAACTGGGCACCTGCGGCTCACCAAGAAACTTCCGCGGGGAGACGGACACCAGTTCCGCAGAAGAAATGTTTAAATCCGCCAAAGTAGCCGTGGGGAACCCCAGCAACACCCATGCCAACTGGTCCACCAAATCCGGGACCGGGAGCCGCGCTTTCAACCGGACTTCAGATGCAGGTGGAAGCGCTCCACCAAACCGTTGGCCTGAGGATGGTACGCATTCGTATGATGCTTCTGCGCGGCGTACAGCTGAGCCATGGCCGACCAAAGGGTAGAGGTGAACTAAGCACCAATGTTGGTAGTGATGTCAGCAGGAACACCTAAACGTGCTACCTAGTGTGCCGCGAGGGCCCGAGCACGTCGCGGCGGAGAGCTCAGGAAGCGGAACGGCCTCGGGCCACCTCGTGAAACGGTCCACAATCGTGAGCAGGTGTGTAGCACCCTTGGGACATCGCTAGAGGGCCCACCAGGTCGACATGAATGTGTTCGAAACGGTGTTGATGGAAAACAAAATCCTGGAGCTGTGCACGTACATGCCGCTGGATCTTGGACGTCTGGCTTGGAATGCAGGCTCGGGCCCAGGCCCCAAGCTGCTTGCGGAGGCCATGCTAGACATTGGTTACTGGTCTTAATGACCACAGACCTGTCACACTGACCTCTGTAGTCATGAAGACCCTTGAAAGACGTGCTGGCCAAGGTAAAAACTATCACTAATCCTCTGCTGGACCCACCGCAGATTGCATACTGGGTCAATAGATCTGTGGATGACGCAGTCAACATGTGCCTGCACTGCATCCTCCAGCATCTGGAACGCCATGGGACCTATGCGAGGATTTTGTTCATTGATTTTAGCTCTGCATTCAAGCCAGAGCTGCTACACTCCAAACTATCCAAGTTGACTGTGCCTGAACCCCTCTGTCGGTGGATCACCAGCTGATAAACAGGAAGCAACATATGAGACTGGGTAGCAACCATCCCTCCATTGACAAACCGTACACGGGAAGGGCAAGGAAGCTAGCGGATAAGATCATCTCTGAACCCTCTCATTCTGGCTCCAAACTCGTTGAATCATTTCCCTCTGGAAGGCGACTCCGGACTGTCAAAACTGCCACAGCCAGACATAAAATTGTTTTTTCCTCACAAGTAGTAGCTCGACTCAATAAGCTATTGTATGTAGCCTCCTTTTGCTCTGGTACTTTATTTAATTTACATGTTTATTCTATAATGCTTTATTATAAATGTTTAATGTTTTATGTGTCATTATTAATTGTCACCGTGTGTCATGTTGTCACTTGCGAGCGGAGCACCGAGGCAAATTCGTTGTGTGTGAACATACTTGGCCAATAAACTTAATCAAACTTATTCAAACTTCAAGATGGAAGCAAAAGTGAGAAAGCTGAAATTGGAAAGGCAATATGGAAACGGCAAATTGTAACGCAAATTTGTTTCTGATTTAGGTAGTTTCGTTGCACCATTATAATTAATTTAATGGAAACAGCTACCCTTTATATCGTACCCGGACGTGGCGGCGAATGATGAGATGCCAAAGCGAAGAACTGGAAGACAATAACCGAACGTAAACGACGCCGAAAAGCCAAACAACCGAAAGCATACGACGCTGAATAATCAAATAACCGAAAGGGCGGAACGCCGAAAAGCCAAATAACCGAACGGATGCAACGTCGAAAAGCAAAATAATCGGAAGGGCGTATTGCTTAAAAGCCATATAACCGAATGGCACATCGGCGAAAAGCCAGCTAACCGAAAGTGCTGTACGCCGAACAGCCCAATAACCGAAGTTCACTTCGCCTTAAAGCCAACTAACCGAATAGACCCGTCGCGGAAAAGCCAAATAACGGACATGACATCGCCGGCGGGCGAGTCTTGTCAGCGATTCGTCCAGACCCCATCGTCCATCATATCACTTGCCGGGGGGAGGCGGGAGGCCGGGTTCAGTTTTTATTTTCCTTCGCCGCATTTGGACTTTCCTGAATATGAATAAAACCCCGTGAGATTGGAAATTTCGTTTGATTTAACAAATTAATAATCCAAGTTGGTTCTATAGATATTTACAACAACTGTAACAATTATATTTTGACTACCACAATACATACACTACCGTGCGTCTTGAAGGCCAGTGGACCTTTGGGTGTGAATCGAGAAACAAGACGAAAAATAATAAATGTAAATTAATATCTGAGCTCCCTAAGCCGGTTGAGTGATATGAGTATGCGTGAATCGGCGTTAATTAGTGTTAGCGTGCACGCCCAAGAGACGGGAATCACCCGGTGTGGGTGACGGGAGTGAATCTCCCCGTGTGTGGGTCGGGGTCCGGGGGTCGGGGGTGGGTGGAGAATCACCTTGGTGTGTGGCCGATGGCGGGGCATCGCGGTCAGTGACTCTGGGTGGGCGGTGGGACCAGACTGTCCCCAACTCTGCTGCAGCTATTGGGGACGTTGCCGTGTTTTCGTCCCCGTGTGTCCGGGGACAGGCATCATCTCTGGATAGAAGGAATGTGTGACGTTTCGGGTAGAGACCCTTCTTCAAACAATCGCAAGTATTGTCACCGACGAGAGTCATGTTCAGTCTGAAGGGTCTCGACCCGAAACGTCACCAATTCCTTATCTCCAGAGATGCTGCATGTCCCGCTGAGTTAATCCAGCAATTTGCGACGACATTCGGTGTAAACCATCATACGCAGTTCCTCCCTACACCGTTCTAGTCAATCTTGTTTGCACTCTCTCCTTTGCTTTCGCGCTGTACAGAGCAATGTCCAATATACCAGCCTTGAGTTCAACACAACCTCATTGCCTTTGTACCCGGCACCGTCAGTCACAAACCCGTGCAAATTGTTGGCATTCTTGATACGGCATATTGATTTTACAATTTCCCCAATCACTCTGAGTGCATTTCCTATTGGAAAGCAGAAGAAAGCTGATGCTGTCTGTTATATCAGACGAAAGCTGGGTCTGGGTGGGAAATTTAAATGTGTTTAATTTCGCCCAGTGCATTTGATAAAGGTTTCCTCTACAACTGACCCGCTTTTCCAACACTAAGGAAATCGCCGAGCGCATAACGAGCTGGGTTCGGCTGGAGGTCCACGGAAGTTGGAAGAATTTTGCTTACTGGGAATAAAGACCAGAGGCAGCGCAGCGCGCACACTTCCCGTCTCTTGGGCGTGCACGCTGACACTAACTCACGCCGATTCACACTTACTCATATCACATATCATATCGACTCAGGGAGTAGGATATTATTTAAAAAAAAGTAATATATGTTTTGTCTGGTTTCTAGATTTACACATAAATGACCACTGGCCTCCAAGATGCACGGTAGTGTATGTATGGTGGTAGTCAAAATATAATTGGTACAGTTGGTGTAAGTATCTATGGAACCAATGTAGATTATTTTGTTCAATCAACCGAAAGTTCCAATCACACGAGGTTTTACGTTATATCAGGAAAGTTACAAAGCGCTGAAGGAAAATTAAAAATGACCCCCACCCTCGGGCCAGTGCTGTGATGGACGCGGGAGTCAGGACCAATCGCTGACAAGTTCCGCCCCCCGGCGACGTCATGTCCGTTATTTGGCTTTTCGTCGTTGCGTGCGGTTAGTCAACATTTTCAGCGACGTGCCCTTTCATAGAAACATAGAAACATAGAAATTAGGTGCAGGAGTAGGCCATTCGGCCCTTCGAGCCTGCACCGCCATTCAATATGATCATGGCTGATCATCCAACTCAGTATCCTCTCTCCATACCCTCTGATCCCCTTAGCCACAAGGGCCACATCTAACTCCCTCTTAAATATAGCCAATGAACTGGCCTCGACTACTCTCTGTGGCAGAGAGTTCCAGAGATTCACCACTCTCTGCGTGAAAAAAGTTCTTCTCATCTCGGTTTTAAAGGATTTCCCCCTTATCCTTAAGCTGTGACCCCTTGTCCTGGACTTCCCCAACATCGGGAGCAATCTTCCTGCATCTAGCCTGTCCAACCCCTTAAGAATTTTGTAAGTTTCTATAAGATCCCCTCTCAATCTCCTAAATTCTAGAGAGTATAAACCAAGTCTATCCAGTCTTTCTTCATAAGACAGTCCTGACATCCCAAGAATCAGTCTGGTTTTTTGGCTTTTCGGTGTCCCGCCCTTTCGGTTAGATGGTTTTCGGAATCGTACGCATTCGGTTATTTGGCATTTCGGCGTCGTTTCTGTTTGGTTAATTGGCTGTTCGGTGTCATTTCCCTTCGGTTATTTGGCTTCCACTTCTTCGCTTCGGCATATCGTACTTCGACACCGCGTCCGCACATGGTGAAAATGCCTTTCTCTGCGGTCTCCTCCCTTTCCTCTAAATTTCCAATTGAATCGAACTTTCCTCGCATGACATTTCAGCCGCAATGGGAGCCGGTCTGCTGCAAGTACATTGTGATAATTGCGCGCTGAAATTATTGCTTGCCATTTTTCCTCTTTTCTCCCTCAAAAGGATAACTTCGCATGTGGTCAGTTGATAGTAAATCCGCCCTGTGTTTGCTAAATTATGTATGGCAGGGCGCCCCACAGCTCCCTTCCATTCTCTGCGGGACTCATAATTGAAGTATTTCTTGTTGCTGGAAAATATATCATTTTCATGCTGTTGAAGCTGCAGTATAACAAAGGTTACGATAGCTTTCCAGCACAAGGTTAAGGTAGCTGTGCAGCACAATGCGGAAGCTGCAGTCTGACAAAGGGTAAAATAGCTGTACACCACAACAACCTTTAAGCATTGATAGACGCAAATTAATTTTCCTGATAGGTATTCATTGACGTTCCCCAATGTTTTGGGATGGGTATTCCTTGACGTACACTACAAGGTTCTTGATATTGAAAATTAAATAAGTAATTAAGTAAATTGTAGGTTTACTTATATTAGTATAATTGCATTTATATATTATTGCTGTGAGAACGTATTGTTATTGGAAAAAAAAATCTCGCAATTACTAGCGTCAAAAATCGGTATAAAAAGTTGACCGTTTTGATTGGAATTTCAGAGTAGTACATTAACTGGGAATTTGCTCCTCTCATTGTGCACAAGTAAATAAAGCGTGTCTGGAAAATAATGCAGATTGTCAGAGTCCAATTGCTTGACGGCGACAGTTCTTTGGAGATTCCACGAGATGGTTAACCTTCGGCTTCATTATGCGAGAGAACTAAATTGTGTCCCGAATCCGCGGCAGCTCATATTTGAGGAACAGTACAACACATATTTCGTTATATGTAGAGTAGTTGAAGTACGCCATCACGTTAGTCGCTGAGAGATATATCTGGGGTAATTGGGGCGCCAGGAAAAGGTAATAGCAATTGCAGCGGGCAATGTGGACCCCCCCCCCTCACCCCATCCCCCCCCACCATCAATGGTGAGTCGAAGGTTCAAGTATTCGACTAGATACCAGTGGGATGGGCCCCACGAAGAATATAGGAAACTATGTTCTTCGTGGGTCCCAGCCCACTGGTACCTGGTCCAATACTTGAACATTCAACCGATGTGGGTAAGATAGAACATGTTATGTTTGAGTGTGAATTAATGTGATTGTAACTAATA
Source organism: Amblyraja radiata (assembly GCF_010909765.2). Lineage (NCBI taxonomy): Eukaryota > Metazoa > Chordata > Chondrichthyes > Rajiformes > Rajidae > Amblyraja > Amblyraja radiata. Next base: position 746,959 of record NC_046004.1, on the reverse strand, counting down.
TGTCGCAGACTCCCTAAGAGGATGCTCACTGATATGAAAATACATTGTGGAGTTTACAATCTCGAGAGAAATTATAATATTGTAGTATTCATTAGTTATGATTAATAGGTAGTGTTTAATGCTCTTTATTTGGGCACCGAGACTGTGTAGTATCTGAACGCAGCATTGAAGGGTTTGCACTTTAACTAAAAACCGAACATGTCATAAACCATATAACCATATAACCATATAACAATTACAGCACGGAAACAGGCCATCTCGGCCCTACAAGTCCGTGCCGAACAACTTTTTCCCCTTAGTCCCACCTGCCTGCACTCATACCATAACCCTCCATTCCCTTCTCATCCATATGCCTATCCAATTTATTTTTAAATGATACCAACGAACCTGCCGCCACCACTTCCACTGGAAGCTCATTCCACACCGCTACCACTCTCTGAGTAAAGAAGTCCCCCCTCATGTTACCCCTAAACTTCTGTCCCTTAATTCTGAAGTCATGTCCTCTTGTTTGAATCTTCCATATTCTCAAAGGGAAAAGCTTGATCACATCAACTCTGTCTATCCCTCTCATCATTTTAAAGACCTCTATCAAGTCCGCCCTTAACCTTCTGCGCTCCAGAGAATAAAGACCTAACTTATTCAACCTATCTCTGTAACTTAGTTGTTGAAACCCAGGCAACATTCTAGTAAATCTCCTCTGTACTCTCTCTATTTTGTTGACATCCTTCCTATAATTGGGCGACCAAAATTGTACAAACTAACTAACAAATTGTACAAAATAACTTACAAAACACAACGAAAACTATGGAATTCAACTAACAACTTTTACACAGAACACAGTGAACACGCCGCTGTGTGGGATGAGTAGGATTATCAAATGCTTCCATGTCATGCAGGGATTTTCACAGTTCTTTGTTGGTTCTTGTTCGTTGTGACCTTGGGTTTGTAACTATGTTCAACTGACTTATTTTCAGACATATAACAGTTTTTGAG